>NC_133618.1:668000647-668300647 GCF_048593235.1 Sminthopsis crassicaudata
TATTATCTAGGTATTGCAGTACTGGATAAAGTGTAGATCTTATCATCAGGAGAAAAATTGAGCTCAAATTCTGCCATATGAAAATTCTGAACTTTGTGATAAATTTAGATAAGTGGTAGTTAAGTTACCAGTCTCAGTCTCTTTTATAAACATAGAGAGATAGATAGATAGATAGGTAGATATAGATATATAGATACACATATGTACATGTGTACATGTGCATATATATATAGATACATATATTCAGACATGCATCAAATTAATATGTCTAGACATAGATCAATAGATGGCCCTTTAATGTCCTTTTCAGTTCTAAATCTATGATACTTTAATCTATTTATCTTTTCGAGAGCTACCTAGCACATATCCCTGCTATAGTCCAAGATTCAAAAACTAGTCCTTAGAAAACTGTTCTTTCTTAGCCTTAATATCTGTGTGTTGTTTGATAATTATAGGATGCATTCCTTCTAATCCTCACAACACTAGCTTACATTGCTGTAATAATGAATCAACTATTTTATTAAACAGAAATGAATCACTCACTTGACCTTGTACGTTTGTTTCTATGAAAAACTTCATGGGTTAGACTGGCATTTATGTCATTTATTATTATACTTGTATAGGTAAATTCATTACTACATCAGTGCAAGAGAGCTAAATCGCTCCTTTTGTCACTAAGTATTATCCACATAAAAGCATAAAGAGATTTAAAGTCAAAGTGGACTTTTAAATTGAAACTAACACGTGACCAATTTCTAAAAAAAACTCTACATAGAGTCCTACAGTCCCTCCTACAAGGTTTAAGGGTACAGTTTATTATAGTGTCTAATTTAATATGTATCATTAGTGTTTCTGCTTCTAGTTTATGACACTTTTTAAGACAAGCAATGATGATTCTGGATATTGATTAAGTTGACTCATGAAGTTCCTTTTTTAAAATGTAGATGTGAACCTATGACCTGGAAGGATTGGGACAATTCTTCAAAATTGGTCTTAAGGTAATGAGATGTCATGGTTCATTCTGATTACAAAGTGATAATCAAATTGTTCTGTTCTTTGTCTCTACTCCAGAAATAACTGCAGTATCAAAGATTCCCATTCCTGTTTGGAGCCAATAAGGATTTTGATTGGGATATATTGAGCTTAATTTGATAATGAAGAAAGAAACAAGAAAACTGTTTGTCATGTAAGTATGAAGCTCTCCCTCCCACAGATCTAATATTTTATCTAAATTTTCCTCTTGTAAAATATACTTTTTATGGACTTTGTTTATGGAAAATTAGTATATTTTAATGATTCTCAAATAATTAAAACCTTCTTATTTTTTTCCTTTCCTGGGACCTGTAGGACTCGTATTAAATTTTAGAATAAATTTGTATGCTAGTGAATTTCCTTGCTTCATATATTTACTATTCATACATCTTAGATTGGCTAGTCAATCACTGCATTATTTATAAGTAAGCCAAAGTAAGAGTATTTGTGAAAGAAAATGTGTCTATAAATATTCTTGAGATAGATTACTATATGTGATTAGAATGATGTGCTCTTTTTTAGCTTCCTATCACAGTCTAGTAAGCACTAAATTTCAGTTCAGAAAGTATACACACTTTGCTGGCTGATCGCTATTAAATGCACTGAATTTGTTGTCAGAGGATTTGGATTGTGTTACTGACTTGTTCATTTATTTTGTGTTTGATGTTAGGCTCCTGGATCCTTATTTTCCTTGCCAGGAAAATGTGGGTATTGTGCTATAGAACTTCTAATGTTTCATCCGTATCTAAACTTATGATCCTAGAAGTCATAAGCCAGAGAGTTTCTGAACAATTTTGGCAATACTTTGGAGGCAACATGAAAAGAAAGGGAGAGAGAGAATGATGGCGGTTAAGGTGGAAATGGGAAGAATGTGACTGGTAGGAAGGGAATGAAATAGATGATAGAAAATTCAAGGTTATGATGTGTAACATGTTGTCAATTAGTTATGAATGTATGGTTCAATGGGCATAACTGTGTTTAAAGAATGAAAAGGCTACATTAAACCATGGTGTAAGCAGCCCCTTCCAAACTGTCCAAAAGTAGAAAGATAGCTAGAGTTTAATTCTCATTGAATGTCCTCAAAAATGTGATATATACATATACATACATACATATAGAGGGATACACACATATATATCAATACATGCAAATACATATAGACACATATAGACAATACACTTATGTATATACAAATATATATATATATACAAATATATATCAACAAATCTACATACATATATACATTCATATATAAATAAAAATACACACATGTATATATACATATATACATATATATATGTACATGTGTATATATGTGTGTATATATATACATATATATATGTGTGTGTGTGTATAGATACATATATCCTCACACACACATGCACATGGAGAAATACATGAACATATGTGATTGTGTATTTTTGGTCCACCTCTGGTACACTATTATCTTCAAAAAGCTTATAGTTTATGGGGGAAAGAACATTAAAGAAATTAATTATAAAGCATTCTGATAGGAACAACAAGGAACGATCATGAAAGGCAAGGCTTCTTTTCAGAGTGTGTGAATAAGATATAATTCATAACAAAACAGGGATTCTGAGGTGGAAGAAAGAGAGGAAAGAATGAAATCTTACTAGGTATAGGAGAGATCCTTAACAAAAACATGGAAGAGAGAGAGAAGGGAGAAAGAATGATAAGTTCATGAAATAGCAAGTAGATGAACATGACAGAAACATTTAATGTGAAGGGATATGGTTAGCTAAGCCTGGAAAGGTAGGTTGGAATCTGTGGTAATGAAAATGTTTATATCCCAATGAAATCACCAATTCTAATATATTATAGTCTGATAAATGTATGTGGGAGGGGAATTAGGAAAATTGGGCTTTTGCCTTATATTGTTTCTTTAGGGCTATAGAATTGAAATGGTTCATAATCTATTATATTTTCTTCTGTTTTCTCTTACCATATTTCAAGAAATCACTGCTGCAACCACTTTCTCATATCAGCCTACCATCACAACTTAATCAGAATCCCTCATCAACTCAGGCTTATAAATGTAAAAGTAAAATACATTGACCTATCAATATCAAAAACCCTATTTCCTGAAGAAAGGTCCTAGAATGATGGATAAAAGAGTCCTTATGCAATAAAATGGTTGTTTCAATACTGTAGTGCAATGATTTAGAAAGCAGAAGTCTCCTGTTCTACACCCAGACTTACATATTACTTACTTTATACCTCTGGCCAGATCAGTTAGGATGAAAGGTGGAAGGGTACCTAGGGCTCTTTAGGGCTATAGAATTGAAATGGTTCATAATCTATTATATTTTCTTCTGTTTTCTCTTACCATATTTCAAGAAATCACTGCTGCAACCACTTTCTCATATCAGCCTACCATCACAACTTAATCAGAATCCCTCATCAACTCAGGCTTAACCCACTATAGCTTTAGATAAGGTTCCTCTAGCTCCAGTCGTTAGCTGGATTTCCTTTTTCTTTTTTTTTTCCCCTTTCATCCAGCCATATTATCTTTCCTTAACTCCTAAAGGGAAGGAAGAAGGGAGGGAAGTAGAGTTAAAGAAAGGGTGGGAAGAAGAGAGGGAAGAAGTGAGGGAGAGAGAGCAGTATTATATCCATTGTATATATTCATTGTAACAGCATATTTTGTCTGATTATACATAGTTATTACTGGAGTATTTCTCCCAAAATAAGTTTCCATTCCTTTAAAATATGAGAAGTGAGAAACAATTGATATACGGAATATGACTTATACTTTCAGATTAGGTAATTGTATTATTAGTTTCTCATAACTCCTTTAAAAGGTAACCTCTCACAATGTGAAAGTATTCTAAAATGTATGTAAAATAATAATAAAACAGCAACAAAGTCACAGATCATAAGATAAATGACTGGAAATTTTAAAAAATTGTTTGAATTAAACATAATAAAAAATACACCTGTGCATATAATTAAGTAGAAACTAATGGTGAGGAATTTTTTTCTTATTATTTGCTAATTTTTCCTTCTTCATATTTAAGCAAAACATACTGGTGCATTGGCCATATCTGACAATTTATGAAAAAAAGTGTGATTTTATGAATTGGGTTATCTTTTCACATTTGTAAGAAAGAGGTTTTTAAATAGCTTGATGATAAATTTGCTCAATTTCAGAAACATTTATTTCATGTTAGGAGGAAGGAGTTTCCTCACCCCTGATTCCTGTGGCTCTTGTTAGGGTGCCACTTCAGAAACTTTCACTTGGACTGCAAACACTGTTATATTGTAACTAGACATAAAAAGGGCTATAGTGATTACATAAAATGTGTTTTAAAAATCTCTATTAGGAGCAGCTAGGTGGTGCAGTGGATAGGGCACCAACCCTGAAGTTAGGTCACTAAATCCCTATTGCCACATTAAAAAATAAATTTAAAAAATATATATTGTTTCAAATGTAAAAACAAGGAAGTCATATTACGTGATTACATGATACTGGGTATTTATATAAAAGATAATGCATATGCTCAGGTCTTGCCACATCTAAGAATCTCATTATTATAAGGAAGCCCTGAAACCACAAACACTAAAACATATTCAGTGAATAGCAATGCAGCCTTGCTCTTTAGATATTCAAGAGTAGTGGTGGTGTAGTTACCTTCTGAAGCACTACATATTTTAGGGGACAGTTCTAATTGTTCTGATAATAAACCCCTTGATTTCCAATTGTTTTTGCTTATGCTGAAATTTCATTAATTCACATCTATTTCAGCTTTTTTTCAATATTTAAAAATTAAAAGTTAAATAAAATAAATATCCAATGCAATGTTAGGGTCAGGGATTTTAATAACTCTAATATAGTTCCTCATCAACATCATCAACTACTGGTTTTTATTTGTACTATCTTACCTATAATTTATTTTTCTTTTGCTATTTTTTAAAAAATTGTATTTTCCCCCAATATATGTCGACAATTTTTTGGCACTCGCTTTTACAAGATTTTGAGTCTCACAGTTTTCTCCCTTCTTCACTCCCTTGCTTTCTTCCTAAAATAATAGGTAATTTGATACAGATTATACATGTCCTGTCATGTAAAATATGTTTCCCTATTAGGCACAGTTGTGAAAGATGAACAGATTAAAAGGGAAAATAATATAAAAGATAAAAAAAATAAGTGGAAAAATGTTTTAATTTGTATTCAGGATACATCAAATCTCTATTTGGATATACATGCAATTTTCCTTTCTAAATATTTTGTCCTTGTATTGGATGATTTTGTTTTCTATAAAAGTTGAATCATTCATGCTAAGTGAAATGAGCAGGAACAGGAGATCGTCATATACTTCAACAACAATACTATATGATGATCAATTTTGATGGACATGGCCATCTTCAACAATGAGATGAACTAAATCAGTTCCAATGGAGCAGTAATGAACAGAACCAGCTACACCCAGCGAAAGAACTCTGGGAGATGACTATGAACCACTATATAGAATTCCCAATCCCTCTATTTTTGTCCGCCAGCATTTTTTATTTCCTTCACACTATTTCAAAGTCCAATTATTTTTGTATAGCAAAACAACTGTTTGGACATATATACATATATTGTATTTAATTTATACTTTAACATACTTAACATGTATTGGTCGACTTGACATCTGGGGGCAGGGGAAAAATTAGAACAAAATGTTTGGCAATTGTCAATGTTGTAAAATTACCCATGCATATATCTGGTAAATAAAAACTATTAATAAAATTTTTTTAAAAAATTTTAAAAGTTGAATCATTTGTAACTAATCATTACACAGTGTTCCTGTGTATAACATTTCCCTAATTTTTCTCATTTCGCTTTACATCAATTCATACAAGTCTTTTTCAGTTTTTTTTTTATTTGCCTGTTTATTATTTCTTATTGCACAAGAGTATTACATTATATTCATGTACCACAGCTTATTCAGCTAATCTCCAATTGATGAGCATTCCCTCAACTTCTAATATTTTGCCATAACAAAAAGGTCGGTTATAAGTATTTTTGCACATATAAGTCTGTTATCCCTCTTTTTTTTAATCTCTTTGGAATAATGATATCAAAGGATAGACACAGTTATTTTTATTTTGGGTATAGTTTCATTCAGGTTAATCTCCAGAATGTTTGGATCAGTTCACAACTCCATCAACAGTACATTAAGGTGCCAATTTTTCCCACATTCATTTTTGCATTAATTGTTTCTTTTTTCTTTCTTGTCATATTAAGCAGTTAAGTAGGAGGTAGTACCTCAGAGATGCTTTAATTTGTATTTCTTCATCAAAGCAGCCTACATTTCTTTATCTGCTAATTTCCTGTTCATATATTTTTAATCATTTAACAGTTGGAAATAGCTTGCAGTATTACAAATTTGACTCAGTCCTCCTAATATTTTGGAAATTATGCATTTATCATAGACACTTCCTATAAAGATTATTTGCCAGCCTTCTGCTTTCTAATCTTGGTTGTAACAACTTTGTACAAAAACTAATGTAATCAAAATGACCTATTTTGCGTTTTAGAATATTTTCCATTTTTTCTTTGGTCATAACTTCCTCCCTTCTCCAAAACATCTATCAGGAAAGTATCCCTTCATGTTTATGTCCCTTTATATTTAAATTATGAATCAATTTTGAAATTATTGTGGCATATATTAGGAAGTGTTGGTCTATATCTGATTTGTGCCCTATTATTCTCTAGTTCACCAAGCAGTTTTTTAAAATAATAAATTCTTATTCCAAAAGCTGGGAATTTTGATTTATCAAATATATATGATCATTTTCTACTGTCTCTGATACTTAAATCTATTCTAGAGAGTCACTACTCTAATTCCATTGTCAGTAGCAGATACTTTTCATGTTTGCTGTTTTATAATATGTTAAGCCATATTCTTTTGTATTTTTTCATTAATTTCCTTAATATTATAGAAATTTTTTTCCAGAAGAATATTTGTCTAGCCCTATAAATTATTTTTTGTTTCTTAATTGGTGTGACACTGTCAAAATAGATTCATTATTAAGAGTTGTATTTTATTATCATAGTTTAGCCTACCCATGAGAAACTGATTATTAATTTTTAGATGTGACTTTATTTAAATGAAGACTTTTTGTATTTGTCTTTATATAGCTGCTTGGTTTATGTTGAGAGAGAGACTTTTAAGAATTTTATATTGTTTACAATTATTTTATGTGATATTTCTCTTTCTATCTCTTGCTATTGGACTTCATTGAGCATATAAATAAATGAATATGTGAGTTTATTTAACATCTTGCAACTTTTATAACATTGTTAATAATTTCAAGTAGTTTTTTAGTTGATTCTACAGGATTCTCTAAGAATACCATCATATTATGTTACAATAGTTTTGTTTTCCCATGTTTAAATATAATTCCTTCAATTTATTTTTCTTCTCTTATTGTTATATTTAACATTTCTAGCAAAATATTTAATAGTAGTGGTGATTGTGAGCATCACTGATTTTATTGGGAAAACTCACTGTTTATTCCTAATTACATATAATGTTTATTACAGATGGTTTATATATATAATGCTTATAATTTTAAGGAATAGTTTTCCCTATGTTCTTTAGTTCACCCAGTTCATCTTCAGTCATCTTTATTTATATCTTACCACTGGATCCAAATGGTTCTGGAGAGGAAACTGGTGCAGATGATTTAGCATAGCCTTCCCTTACTCAAATTTAATTCACTGGCATGTCATGGCATCACTTCCCTGATATTTTTGCCCTGTTCAAGAACAAAGGACAAACAATAAGAGGAATGGGTGCAGAAAAGCTTTTTCTGCATGTATTGATTTAATTTTTGGCTATCTTTTGTTTTGCAACGAATATGATCAATTATGTTGATTGTTTTCCTAATATTGAACCAACTTTTCATTCCCTATGCAAATTCCATTTGGCCAAATTGTATAATCATTATCATATGTTGCCTTAATCACCTTTTTTTTTTTATTTCAGTAAGTTTATTTATGGTAATACACATTGCTTTATGAATCATATTGGGAGAAAAAAATCAGAGCAAAAGGAAAAAAAAATGAAGAGATTAAAAAAAGTAAAACATAGCAAGTGCTGATTTACTTTCATTCTCCTTATTTTTTTTTTCCTGAATGAAGATGATGTTTCCTTTACAAAGTCTATTGGTATTGTTTTGGATCACTGAATATCTGAAAAAATCAAGTCTATCATAGTTGACCATCACACATTATTGTTTTTACTGTGTACAATGTATCAATCTATTCCTGGTTCTGATTGTTTCACTCAGAATCAATTCATCTAAATCTTTTCAGGCTTTTCTATAATCATTTTTATAGAATAATATTTTATTACCTTCAGATATCCCAATTTATTCAGTCATTCTCCAATTTATGAGTATCCACTCAGTTTCAAATTCTTTGCTACCACAAAAAGAGATGCTACAAACATTTTTGTGCATGTGGGTCTTTCTCCCTCCTTTATATCATTTCCTTGGGATACAGACCCACTAATGGCACTGCTGGATCAAAGTATATGCAGTTTTGTAGCCCTTTGGGCATAGTTCTAAATTGCTCTCCAGACTGGTTGGATCATTTCACAACTCAACCAATAATGCATTACTCTTCTAGATTTTCCACATCCTCTCCAACATTTATGAATATATTTTGCTGTCATCTTAGCCAATCTGAGAAGAGTGAGATGGTACCACAGAGTTGTTTTTAAGTTGCATTTTTCTAATCAAAAAGTGATTTAAATAAATTTTCATATTACTATAGATGGATTTGTGGGATACTTGGATTTTACATCTGTTATTCCATTCAAGCTTAACAGGAGATAGTTATTACAGGTATTATCCTAATTTAGAAAAGAGAAAAAAACTAGCTTAAAAATTTTTAAAAAAGTGTCTAGCATCACATAAATATCAAGTCAGGATTAGAATTTCAATCCATGTTTTCCTGAATCTGAACCTAATAATCTATCCATTATACTTTACTGATTTTCTCAGGAAAAAAAAATGAGCTATTTTAAAATTTATATAATATTAATATAAAAAGTATAGTACAAAGAAGGAAAAAGGGATAGTGTGTGTAGTTGGGAATCCTGTATCTTCCTGTTACAGTTAGTTTGACAACAAGCTTTATTTCTCTAATCCTCAGTTCTTTCATATACAAACATAGGATGGAATAGAAAAATAAACTGTAATAATTTTTAAAATCCTTTCATCTCTAAGTCTATTTTTTTTACATTTTGGACAAAAATATGAGTTGGATGCTCTAATTTATTGTTGAAACTAGGTATGACCAAGTAAGAAGTGGCTACTTATAATTTTACATTTTAATTTTTTTGTCATTTATGGGAATGTTTTACAGAAACATAGAATGAATGCTTTCAGGGTTATGATGAATCCAATAAAGTCAATATTGTTATTCTGTTGGTTTGTACTATGCTGGTGCAGATGGAGTTAAATCATCAAGATTTGGATACAGACCATATCTGATGTAATGCATTTTACTTTTGTCAAAGAATTTTCATAAAAAAGCTATCAATTTGCTTATTTCATCACAGTTATAAGTGAAAAGGGAAGGTTATTTTCCATATTTTCCAGGTGGAAAAAAATAAGGATAAATTGTCATATACCCAAGGTCACAGAGTAGGTAAATTATAAAGCTTAAGGGAGGAAAATAGCTCTCATAGAAAAGAAAAGGGAGAAGGAGAAAATAAATATTTTATATTGAAAATTAGGTGCAAGGCACATTGTTAAATACTTTCATGAAAATTATGTGATTTGATCTTCATAACAGGTCCTCAAATTAGGTGTTTTGTTATTTTCATTTTACAGATGAAAAAAATAAAGCAAACAGATTGAGTTGCCCATGATTAAATAGTTATTAAGGAACTGAGGTTGGAAATTAAGTCTTACTTCCTACACAGTGCTTTTTCTACTGTACCAAAATCTATTTCAATGGAACTACTCTTTCCCAAATTCTCTCTGGAACAAATATTTCCACTAACTAGTATTACTTGCCAGATGGTATACTGTTTGATCATAAAGACAGGGTCACCTCATAGTAGAAGGAGGTATTTAATGTGACAATACAATTTTATTTCTATCTCATCATTGATGAAATTCTGGTAGAAGCAGTATAAGCATGTCTTTCTCTTGTTCTGTTGATTTATTTTAAGATTTAGGAGACAAATAAGCAAGTGGATACAATACCTCTTTCTGTATTTAAATAAATGAATTGGGAGGGAAGTTTATCTTGTCTTGATTCACTATGAGTATCTTTGTGGTCTTCTAAGAGCACATGACATGATATTTCAACCATTTCTCTATATGGTTTTGATTTTTTTATCTAGGGAATGAATGTATGTTATTTGTTTTTTTAAATCTAATCTACTAAAGATTACGAGAATTTGGTTTTATTTCCATTTAGATATTTTTATTATTTCATTGTGGTTTACTTATTGCATTTTCAATCAATTTTTTTGTTTTATGTCCATAGTAGGATCTCTTGTCTTCTGCATTATCAACATCAGGATTTTCATTGCCACCACTACCACCAATGTCATCGCTGCTATCATCATCATCATCATCATCATCGTCATCATCATCATCATCATTACCATCATCATCTTGATCATCATTATCATCATAATCCTGATCATCATCATTACCATCATCATCCTTATCATCATCAATACCATCATCATCCTTATCATCATCAACAACATCATTATTATCTTTGTCATCATCAACAACAACAGCAGCAGCAGCAGCAGCAAACAACAACAACCAGTAATAACAATTGACATTTCTGTAGTTCTGAGTTGCAAAATGCTTCATCAACATTGAATAAATAATCCCAAGAGTTTTGTGACTCAAGAATTATTGACAATGGCTCCCCTATCTTTCTTCATGGGTGTTTATTTGTTATTCTTTTTCATTATGACTAAATTGCATAATTAATTATACTGTTAATTGAACAGTTAATATTCTGAAACCTAAATTGGTTTTATCAAATTAAATATGACAAAAAAATCAGAGACCTCAGGATTTAGCCAACAAGATGAGTGTATTGTCTGGGGTTATCTAAATAATAAAGAAAAAATCCATAAAATAAGGAAAGTATACTCAGGAGAGACAAAATGGAAGATCTTGAACTTTCATGAATCAATATATGCCACTAAAAGCAGAGAGATATCCAGAATAGGGAAAAAGGAAACCTGTCAGGATGAATAAAGAGAAACCAAAAAAAGCATATTTAAACTACTATAATTGTATTATATTCATAAAACATTGATTATTTACTAAGTACAGGACATTATGTTGTGGATATAAAACATCTTCTGCCCTCAAGAAATTAGCAATCTATTGGGTGGTAAAGCTATGTAAAAAAATTAAACAATATATGCAACAAGTACATACAACATTCATATAATTGTGTGAACTATTTTGGGAATTATGTTGGAATTAGCACGTGGGATATAGCTTAAAGAGATCTATGTATTGCAAAAGGTAGGTGAAGAAAAAAAAGTTTTTTTTAGCTACAAAAATAGCACATTTATTATTATTTTTATTTTTTTCTATAATGTAGCATTTTTTTTTAAATTTCCAGTATCATTTTATCTCCAAAATATGGGTAGAGATAGCTTTAAACATTTATTTTAATAAGGTGGTTGTGTTCCAAATTTTTCTTCCTTCCTCTATTACCTCCACCCTTCCCAAGACAAAGCAATCTGATATAGGTACTATGTATAATTATTTTAAACAGATCTCCATATTTATCAGGTTAAATAGAAAAAAAAAGGATTAAACAAAGAAAAAAATGAAAATATTATGCCTCAATTCATGTTCAGTATCCTTAGTTCTTTCTCTGGATTAGGATGGCATTTTCTAATCCAAGTCTATTGAAATTACTTTGAACCACTGCATTGTTGACAGAACCCAAGTCCAACACACCTGATCATCACATAATCGTGTAACTTTGTACACTATTTTCTTGATTCTGCTCACCTCACTAAGCATCAGTTCATGAAAATCTTTCGATGTTATGTAATGGAAATGCTTGCTTTATTCCAAAAATAAACATTAAATTAAAAAAAGAAACAATGAGAGATTAGGAGACCCCATATATGAGAAGAAAGAAAAAGTCTGGTTTCACTGGAATGTACAATGTATGAGAGAGAAATTTGTCAGTCTGAAAAGATACATTTCAATCATACTATAAAAGATTCTAAATACCCAAGAGAGGAACATGAATAAAGAATGAAAAAATGACATGACTAAACTTGTTTTTAGATATTTCACATTTTAATATGAATGTGTAATATCTAAGGGATTAAAAAGTGATAAGCAAGCATACCAATTTGGTGACTATTGCAATAGCCTGGCCAAGCAAAGATGAGAGATTGTTAAAGTAGAGGGCAAATTTAATGAAAATAAGATAAATTATTCAAAGGATCAGTGAAATATTTCCACGTGTTGGCTATACAAATATAAATTAGAGGGAATATTTATAGATTAATCCAAAGTGTTGAACCTAGATGATTATGATAAGTGTTCTTGGCAGAATAATCAATTTTAGAAAAAAATATATTTAGGCATGAAGATAAGGGGTTCCAATGTGACTGTTGAGTTTGAGAAGCCAATGGCCATTGTGGTCAGATAGATAATTGATGATGCAAGATGAAATTTCAGGAGAAAGACAAGTATTATATTTGAGAGATACCTTAAAAGAGATGAAAATGGAAATCATGGAAAATAATGTGATAATAGAACAAAAGAAGAGACTATTAAGAAGGAATAAGAATCGTCTGGGACACATTCATACTTAAATAGAATATGCATGATGATATAACAAAGGAGGTTGGGGTGTAGTGAACAGGTAAGAGGATGAGACAATTCTAAAACCAGAAAAGATCTCAGAGACTCTCTAGTCCTACACTTATTTCAGAAATGAGGAAATTGTGGCATAGAGAGATTATTTCTCTCGTGTTACATAGTAAAGTTTTAATGTAAGAATAATGAGAAAAAAATTTAAAACACCCAATAAAGAGAAGAGTAAACGAAAATGAAGTAAAGAAAGTTTTTGTGCAGTCATTTGCAGTCATGTCTGACTCTTAATGACCTCACTTTGATTTTATAAAGTTACTGAAGTGATTTGTCATTTCTTTCTCCAGTTCATTTATAGAAATGGAAATTGAGGCAAGTAGTTAAATGGCTTGTCCTGGATCACATGAGTAATAAGTGTCTAAGTTGTGATTTGAACTGAGCTTTTCCTGACTCTAGCCTCAATGTTTTACCTGCTTGCTGAAAAACTAATTTGAGATTGAATAAATAATTATAATATTGGAAGAAAAAACGTCACCCTCACTGGTGGTTGAAAGTACAAGGAACTAAGAATGAGGGAGGAAGTGAGAAAGTAAAATTGAAAACTTCTGCTGAGTTTTTACAACACACACACACACAGATAACTTAGAATTTTGTACTTTTGAATATATCTTTGTTGAACATAAAGGAGAATATTTTAATTTAATGGAAAATTAGGACAATTTTTGTAGATTTTTGCTATATCTCTATACCAAATGTTCATGTGAACTTTTTGTGCATGACTTATGGTATAGTCTTGTGAGCTCATTTTGGACTGATCAGCCAAACACAATATACATTGACCCTGGCATAGTGATGTCATTTTGGTCCTCTTTGAGTATGAAGGACACCAACCAGCTCTAGAATTATACTATAATGATCCTGGGCTAGGTATTAATATTTGACAGATTTTGAGTCAGATATAAATATTAAGGTCAATATAGGTTATATCCATTTGAATATGAATAACATTTTAGCTTGAAGGAAATGTAGAATTTGTTCAAGGTCACAGTGCAAGATAGTTGTCACTAATGGAAATCTTAAAAGAATGAATTATGTATCAGGACCATATTTCTCAGTCAAAACTAATTCTAAGTGTGATGAAAACATTTATATTTGGCCAAATTGAAAACCTACTTGATTGATGAAAATCAATTTCCTGTTATATTTTCAAAATAACACTACCGTGGCTCATGCAGGTATAGAACAAGGTTTATTACTGCTTAAATTCATCACTCACTATCGAAATAAATAACATTTAAATGTTTTTTTTTTTTACTTTGAAGTAACTACTATTTTACAAAATTGGATAACTTTCACATAAAGTCTAAATGAATAAAAACTGAGTAAATCAATATCTGACAAATTTGGTACCTTATCCAAGGCTAAATGTTTATATTCACAACCTAGCAACACCTGGAGAAAAGCTACATGCTTTTTTCATATTTACTGATCAATGCTAGATTTATTATTTTATTTTGTTTATTATTTATTTGCTTATTATTATCTGTTTAACTCATTTACATATGGACTAATTATTATATCACTCACCAATTAAAAACAAAACAAAAAACAAACAAAAAACAAAAAAAAAAAAAAACTTTGATTTAGGGAGGACAATTTCTGATACCCACATGTGATTGTATTAGGCAAATCTCAAAATGGTTTAAAAGTCATGTTAAGAGACAGGTTCAAAGTCAAGAGTTAGTTTTTCCTCATCAGTTAGCTTGCCATTTTGCTGGAAAGAAAAAAAGAAAAATATAGTCTCATCTAAGGAATACACAGTTTTCACATTCTTTAAAGAATTTGATGTAGAAGGAGTTGAGCCAGGATGATGTAGAAGTTTAACTGTTCCCGAAGAGTTAAAAAGAAGCATTAATAACGCAATTTACTTTCAACTTAATCAAATAGTAACATTTCAAAGATACAACAGAGAATTTTGTGAATATGATATAGCTGATATCCATATTTACATAGTAAAATACTTCAAGGCAGCTAGGAAGGAGCGTAATCTTAGCCAGCAAGCTACTCACAAGCACATTGACCAATATCTTCCCAGTAGAGACCTTCTATAACCATGAACACAAGAGGTCTGAGAAAATGATTACACTCATCCCTATCCCTGCAATCATCTTACTGGGAGGAAATTGTTGTAGAAATACTGTATAGCAATTGTTCCTGCAATTTCTATATCGTTATACTGAAGGATACTGAAAATTCAGAAAAGAAAATCCTTGCTACTGGAATTCTAGATACATTCAACTATTTTAGAATCAGAGGCTTAAACTATCAATGTGAATACCATTTAAAAAGATATTAATTATTCTGTGTTTTACCTTAAAAAAAATTTGTCCTTTTTTTGTCAGATTTGCCCCTAAAACCTTCCATATGTGTTATCAACCAAATCTCTTTAGAATGAGTACTTTGAGAATAATGATGGTTTTTGTTTTTTAAATTGAAACTATATATATATATATATATATATATATATATATATATATATATATATATCGATAACATTCAACATTCCTTCTTTTTATAGCTTTTTATTTACAAGATATATGCATGAGTAATTTTTCAACATTGACCCTTGCAAAACCTTCCGTTTCAACTTTTCCCTTTCTTCCCTCCCTCCCCCAGATGCCAGGTACACCAATACATGTTAAATATGTTAAAGGATATATTAAATACAATATATGCATATACATACACACACACATACAGTTATTTTGTGGCACAAGAAAAATCAGACTTAGAAATAAGGTAAAAATAACTTCAATTTTTTCTTCTCTTATTGCTAAAGTTAACATTTTGGATACAATATTGAATATTAATGGTGACAATGAGCAAACTTGTTATACCCCTGATCTTAGTGGCAATGCTTCTACTTTATATTCATTATACATGCTCTTTTATTCCTATGCTTTCTAGTGTTTTTTTATAGAAAAGGGTATTGGATTTTGTGAAATTTGGAGATCTACTTTTAAACAGAGTTAAAGGCAAGTAATACATTGAAAAAATAAGCAAATAACAGAAAAAAAATTTTTTGACTACAGAAAGTTATTATGGGATAAAGGAAGGTCAAACACAGACTTAGAATAAGGTTACAAAGTCAAAGATCCTAAATCAAAACCATCCAAGAAAAATAATTGATCTCAGTCCATGGAAAAGTTCAAAAAGGATTTTGAATATCAAGTAAGAAAGGAAGAAGAAAAGTTGGAAAGATAAATGAGAGTGATGCAAAAAGTAAATGAAGAAGGGAAAAAGGCTTAAAAAGCAAATTGGACAAATGGAAAAAGAGGTACAAAAGATCACTGAAGAAAAGAAGCTAATGGCTTTATGAAAATTAAAAAAAGCAATATAATAAAACCAAAAAATGAAAAATGTTAAATATGTCATTAGGAAAACAACTGATCTGGAAAAATAGATTCAGAAGAGATATTTGAAAAAGTATTTGCCTACCTGTACGCCATGATAAAAAAAAATCCTAGATATCTTTTGTTTTTTCAAATTATCAATGAAAACTCTCCTGATATGCTTGAATCTGAGGATCAAATAGAAATTGAAAGAATTCACCAATCACTCCCAACAAGAGGTCACAAAGTGAAAACTCTCAGGGATATTATTATCAAAATCAGGAATTCCCAGGCCAAGGAGAAAATACTGCAAGCCTCCAGAAAGAAAAAAAAAAAAAAAAAAAAAAAAAAACACAATGAAGTATTATAGAGCCATTGCCAGGATTACTTAATATTTAGCAGCTTCAGCCTTAAAGGTCTGGAAGGTTTGGGATCTAATATACCAGTGGACAAAGGAGTCAAGAGCACAATCAAATATCACTTAC
The DNA here is from genome assembly GCF_048593235.1 of Sminthopsis crassicaudata. Taxonomy (NCBI): domain Eukaryota; kingdom Metazoa; phylum Chordata; class Mammalia; order Dasyuromorphia; family Dasyuridae; genus Sminthopsis; species Sminthopsis crassicaudata. The sequence continues at coordinate 668,017,404 of NC_133618.1, forward strand.
CTGGCAAACTGGGTACAATTCTTCATATGAAAATAGATATACAATAAAATAGAGGGTTTTCAGGCATTCCTGATGACAATACCAAAGCTGAATAGAAAATATGATTTTCAAATGGAAGACTCAAAGGAATCATAAAAAGAAAAACAGGTAAAAATATATCATAAGGTGTGAACAATTCTCAGATGATGAAATTGAAACTATTTCTACTCATATGAAAGGGTGTTCCAAATCATTATTGATCAGAAAAATGCACATTAAAACATCTGAGATACCACTACACATCTGTCAGATTGGCTAAGATGACAGGAAAAGACAATGATGATTGTAGGAAGGGATATGGGAAAACTGGGACACTGATACATTGTTGGTAGAACTTTGAATGGATCCAACCATTCTGGAGAATAACTTGGAACTATGCTCAAAAGTTTATCAAACTATGCATACTCTTTTTCCCAGCAATGTTTCTACTAAACTTGTGTGCCTAAGAGATCTTTTTTTTTTTTTTTTTAATTTTTTATTTTATTTTATAATTATAACATTTTTTAACAGTACATATGCATGGGTAATTTTTTACCACATTATCCCTTGCACTTACTTCTATTCAGATTTTTTCCCTTCCTCCCCCAACCCCCTCTCCCAGATGGCAAGCAGTCTTATATATGTTAAATATATTACAGTATAATTTAGATACAATATATGTGTGTAGAACCGAATTTTTTTGTTGCACAGGAAGAATTGAATTCAGAAGGTAAAAATAACAGTTTACATTCATTTCCCAGTGTTCCTTTTCTGGATGTAGCTGGTTCTGTCCATCATTAATCAATTGGAATTGGATTAGTTCTTCTCTATGTTGAAGAAATCCACTTCCATCAGCATACATCCTCGTACAGTATCATTGTTGAAGTGTATAATGATCTTCTGGTTCTGCTCATTTCACTCAGCATCAGTTGATGTAAGTCTCTCCAAGCCTCTCTGTATTTCTCCTGTTGGTCATTTCTTATAGAACAATAATATTCCATAACATTCATATACCATAGTTTACCCAACCATTCTCCAATTGATGGACATCCATTCATCTTCCAGCTTCTAGCCACTATGAAAAGGGCTGCCACAAACATTTTGGCACATACAGGACCCTTTCCCTTCTCTAGTAGTTCCTTGGGGTATAAGCCCAGTAGTAGTATGGCTGGGTCAAAGGGTATGCACATTTTGATAACTTTTTGGGCATAATTCCAGATTGCTCTCCAGAATGGTTGGATTCTTTCACAACTCCACCAACAATGCATCAGTGTCCCAGTTTTCCCACAGCCCCTCCAACATTCATCGTTATTTGTTCCTGTCATCTTAGCCAATCTGACAGGTGTGTAATGATACCTCAGAGTTGTCTTAATTTGCATTTCTCTGATCAATAGTGATTTGGAACACTCTTTCATATGAGTGAAATAGTTTTAATTTCATCATCTGAAAATTGTCTGTTCATATCCTTTGACCATTTATCAATTGGAGAATGGCTTGATTTCTTATAAATTAAAGTCAATTCTCTGTATATTTTGGAGATGAGGCCTTTATCAGAACCTTTAACTGTAAAAATTTTTTCCCAATTTGTTACTTCCCTTCTAATCTTGTTTGCATTAGTTTTGTTTGTGCAGAAACTTTTTAATTTGGTGTAATCAAAATGTTCTATTTTGTGATCAATAATGGTCTCTAGTTCTCCCTTGGACACAAACTCCTTCCTCCTCCGCAAGTCTGAGAGGTAAACCATCCCATGTTCCTCCAATTTATTTATGATTTCGTTCTTTATGCCTAAATCTTGGACCCATTTTGATCTAATCTTAGTATGTGGTGTTAAATGTGGGTCCATGCCTAGTTTCTGCCATACTAATTTCCAGTTTTCCCAGCAGTTTTTGTCAAATAATGAATTCTTATCCCAAAATTTGGGATCTTTGGGTTTGTCAAAGATTAGATTGCTATTTTTATTCACTATCTTGTCCTGTGAACCTAACCTATGCCACTGATCAACTAGTCTATTTCTTAGCCAATACCAAATGGTTTTGGTGACTGTTGCTTTATAATATAGCTTTAAATCAGGTACACTTAGACCACCTTCCTCTGACTTTTTTTTCATTAGTTCCCTTGCAATTCTTGACCTTTTATTCTTCCATATGAATTTTGTTGTTATTTTTTCTAGGTCATTAAGATAGTTTCTTGGGAGTCTGATTGGTATAGCACTAAATAAATAGATTAGTTTGGGGAGTATTGTCATCTTTATTATATTCGCTCGGCCTATCCAAGAACATTGAATGTCTTTCCAATGATTTAAATCTGACTTTATTTTTGTGGCAAGTGTTTTGTAATTTTGCTCATATAATTCCTGACTCTCCTTTGGTAGATATATTCCCAAATATTTGATACTGTCGACTGTTATTTTGAATGGAATTTCTCTTTGTATCTCTTGCTGTTGGATTGTGTTGGTAATGTATAAAAATCCTGAGGATTTATGTGGATTTATTTTGTATCCTGCGACTTTGCTAAAATTCTGAATTATTTCTAATAGCTTTTTAGCAGAGTCTTTGGGGTTCTCTAAGTATACCATCATGTCATCTGCGAAAAGTGACAATTTGATTTCTTCATTTCCTACTCTAATTCCTTGGATCTCTTTCTCGGCTCTTATTGCCAAGGCTAGAGTTTCTAGTACTATATTGAATAGTAATGGTGATAGTGGGCAACCTTGTTTCACTCCTGATCTTACAGGGAAAGGTTCTAGTTTATCACCATTACATATGATGTTTACTGAAGGTTTTAAATATATGCTCCTTATTATTTTAAGGAATAGTCCATTTATTCCTATACTCTCAAGCGTTTTTAGTAGGAATGGATGTTGGATTTTATCAAATGCCTTTTCTGCATCTATTGAGATGATCATATGGTTTTTATTAATTTGATTATTAATATGGTCAATTATACTAATAGTTTTCCTAATATTAAACCATCCCTGCATTCCTAGTATAACTCCCACTTGGTCATAGTGTATTATCCTGGGGATGATTTTCTGAAGTCTATTTGCTAATATTTTATTTAAGATTTTAGCATCAATATTCATTAAGGAAATTGGTCTATAGTTTTCTTTCTCAGTTTTCGATCTACCTGGTTTAGGTATCAGTACCATGTCTGTGTCATAGAAGGAATTTGGTAGGACTCCTTCAATCCCTATTTTTTTCAAATAGTTTACATAGCATTGGAGTTAGTTGTTCTTTAAATGTTTGGTAGAATTCACCTGTAAATCCATCTGGTCCTGGGGACTTTTTCTTAGGAAGTTGGTTAATAGCTTGGTCTATTTCTTTTTCTGAGATGGGACTATTTAGACTACTTACTTCTTCTTCTGTTAATCTGGGCAAGCTATATTTTTGAAGGTATTCTTCCATTTCATTTAAGTTATCAAATTTATCGGCATAAAGTTGAGCAAAGTAGCTCCTAACTATTGTTCTAATTTCCTCTTCATTAGTGGTGAGTTCACCCTTTTCATTTTCAAGACTATCAATTTGCTTTTTCTCTTTCCTTTTTTTAATCAGGTTTACTAAGGGTTTGTCTATTTTGTTGGTTTTTTCATAAAACCAACTCTTAGTTTTATTAATTAATTCAATAGTTTTTTTACTTTCAATTTTATTAATCTCACCTTTTATTTTTTGAATTTCAAGTTTTGTGTTTGTCTGGGGGTTTTTAATTTGTTCCTTTTCTAGCAATTTTAGTTGTAAACCCAATTCGTTGGCCCTCTCTTTCTCTATTTTATGCAGGTAGGCCTGTAGAGATATAAAACTTCCCCTAATTACTGCTTTGGCTGTATCCCACACATTTTGGTATGATGTCTCATTATTGTCATTTTCTTGGGTGAAGTTATTAATTATGTCTATGATTTGTTGTTTTACCCAATCATTCTTTAGTATAAGATTATTTAGTTTCCAATTATTTTTTGGTCTATTTTCCCCTGGCTTTTTATTAAATGTTATTTTGATTGCATTATGGTCTGAAAAGGATGCATTTACTATTTCTGCCTTACTGCATTTGATTTTGAGGTTTTTATGCCCTAGTATATGATCAATTTTTGTATAGGTTCCATGAACTGCTGAGAAGAAAGTATATTCCTTTCTGTCTCCATTTAGCTTTCGACAAAGATCTATCATATCAAACTTTTCTAGTATTCTATTTACCTCTTTGACTTCTTTCTTATTTATTTTGTGGTTTGATTTATCTAATTCTGAGAGTGCAAGGTTGAGATCTCCCGCTATTATAGTTTTGCTATCTATTTCCTCTTGCAGCTCTCTTAATTTCTCTTTTAAGAATTTAGATGCTGCACCACTTGGTGCATACATGTTTAATATTGATACTGCTTCACTATTGATGCTTCCCTTTAGCAGGATATAATGCCCTTCCTTATCTCTTTTAATTAGATCAATTTTTGTTTTTGCTTGATCTGAGATGAGGATGGCTACTCCTGCTTTTTTGGTTTTGCCTGAAGCATAATAGATTCTGCTCCACCCTTTTACTTTTAGTTTGAATGTCTCATCCTGTTTCAGGTGTGTTTCCTGTAAACAACATATAGTAGGATTCTGACTTTTAATCCAGTCTGCTAACTGCTTCCTCTTTATGAAGCAATTTGCCCCATTCACATTTATGGTTAGAAGGACTAATTCTATATTGCTTGCCATCCTATTAACCCCTGCTTATGCTTTTCCCCTTTCCTTCCCTTTTACCCTCCTATCCAGTATTAAACTGGTAAACACCACTTGCTTTTCACAGCCCTCCCTTTTTAGGATCCCTCCCCCACCTTAAAGATCCTCCCCTTATTTTACCCCTTTTCCTCGAAATTACTGTATTCCCTTCCCCCTAGCTTACTCCTTCCCTTTCACTTTTCAATGAAGTGGAAGAAGTTTCACCATAAATCGAATATGTCTATTGATACACGCTATGTTCATCTCCCTCCTTTCTTTCTCTCAGATATAATAGGTTACCTTTGCCTCTTCATGAGATGTAGTACCACCACTTTATACTTTTTTATGATATAATCTCCTTTCCACCTCTATTTTCTAAGACAAATTGTACATATGTTCTTTACATATTTTTTTGACAGAAGTATAGTTCTCAAGATTTCTTTTTACCTTTTTTAGAAGTTTCTTGAGTTCTGTATTTGAAGATCAAACCTCTTATGTAGGTCTGGTTTTTTCATCAAAAATAGATGGAATTCATTTATTTCGTTAAATGTCCATCTTCTTCCCTGGAAAACGATGCTCATTCTTGCTGGGTAAGTTATTCTTGGCTGCATACCAAGTTCCTTAGCCTTTCGGAATATCATGTTCCAGGCCCTGCGTTCTTTTAATGTGGATGCTGCTAGATCCTGTGTTATCCTTATTGTGGATCCTCCATATCTGAATTGTTTTTTTCTAGCAGCTTCCAATATCTTTTCCTTTGTCTGATGGTTCTTGAACTTGGCCACTATATTTCTTGGCGTTTTGATTTTAGGGTCCCTTTCAGTAGGTGATCGATGAATTTTCTCAATGTCTATTTTACCCTCTGTTTCCAAAACGTCTGGGCAGTTCTCTTTGATAATTTCCTCGAAAATGGTGTCCAAGCTCTTTTTTTCCTCCCATTTTTCAGGGAGTCCGATTATTCTCAAATTGTCTCTCCTGGATCTGTTTTCCAGGTCTGTTGTCTTTCTGGTAAGGTACTTGATAGTCTTTTCAATTGTTTCATTTCTCTGGTTTTGCTTGACTCCCTCTTGGTTTCTCCTTGAGTCATTCATTTCTACTTGTTCCAGTCTAATTTTCAATGATGTATTTTCTTCACTCACTTTTTTTATATCTCTTTGTAATTGTCCAATTGAGTTTTTATCTTCTATGGAATTTTTTTCCATTGTATCCATTTTATTTTTTAGAGAGCTGATTTCTTTTTCCAGCTCTCTAATCCTGTTTTCCTTGGAGTTGTTTACCTTTTCCAGCTCACTAATCTTGTTTCTCAATGATTTGATTTCTTTATCCATTCTGTCTTTGAATGCATGGGATGACTTCTCCAGGCTCTCTTGCCAAGCTTCCCTTTCTTTTTCCCATCTCTCTTCCAGCTCTCTTGTGAGAGCCCTTTTGATTTCCTCTATGAGGTTCTTTTGTATTGAGGAGCAGCTTATATCCCTCCCAGGGGATACATCTGGGGACATTCTGTTCCTAGTCTCCTCAGCATTTGAAGTCTGCTCCCTCTTCACACAGAAGCTGTCAATTGTTAGAGCCCTTTTGAATTTTTTGTTCATTTTGTCAGAGTAGGAATCAAAGAAAACAAACTGACAAGCGAAACAATTGGTCTGTTTTGCAGGGGATAAGGCTGGATGTTATTAATGGGCTTCCTCTACAGACTGGGGCTAGGGCAGCAGAGAGCCACTAACAGAACAGCAATGAGAACGCACCGAGTCAGTCCAGGTGGGGGTTGGGGGTGGCCGGGCTCTGAGAGACGCTGGCTTTCTGGGGTTTTAATCTTCACCTCCGGTGTTTACACCCTCTCTGCTGCTCCTGGCTTGCTGCCAAGACGGAGCATCCACACTGGGGCAAAAGCCCTTTCGCAGAAACGGCAGAGATCACACCCCTCCCCCTCTGGTCTGAGCTGTGTGAGCTGCCTGTCTTGCTCTGGCTGTCTGCCCTCAGTCTGCGCCCAGTCTGATTGACCCTCCCCCGAACAAACACAGACCTTTTCTGGCGACTTTCAAGGATGTCTTCTCTTGGTGATAATTTGTGGATTTCTTTCTGGGTCAAGCATCAAGTCAGAGGCTTGTCATGAAGTAAGTTCTGAGAGAAAACGAGGAGCTCAAGCAGCTGTCTGCCTCCACGCCGCCATCTTGGCCGGAAGTCCCTGCCTAAGAGATCTTAAAGGAAGGAATGTAACCCACATGTGCAAAAATGTCTGTGGCAACCCTTTTTGTAGTGGCAAGAAAGTGGAAACTGAGTGTCTGAGAATGGCTGAGTAAATTGTGGTTTATGAATGTTATAGAATATTATTGTTCTGTAAGAAATTGAAAGAATTCACCAATCACTCCCAACAAGAGATCACAAAGTGAAAACTCTGAGGGATATTATTATCAAAATCAGGAATTCCCAGGCCAAAGAGAAAATACTGCAGGAGAATGAATATAGAGAGGCTTGGAGAGGCTTACATGAACTGATGCTGAGTGAAACGAGCAGAATCAGATCATTATACATTTCAACAACAATTCTACATAAGTACCAATTATGATGGAAGTGGCTATCTTCGACAGTGAGAGGAGCCAATTCACATCCAATTGATCAGTGATGAACAGAAACAGCTACACCCAGCGAAAGCACACTGGGGAATGAGTTTGGACAGCTTGCATTTTTGGTTATGCTTCCCAGGTTATTTTTAACTTTCTAAATCTGATTTTTCTTGTGATTTTTCTCTTGAACAAGAGAACTGTATAAATATGCACACATATATTGTATTTAAGGTATACTTTAACATGTTAAACAGGTTTGAGACTGCCTGCCATCTAGGGGAAGGGGTGGAGGGAAGGAAGAGGAAAGTTGGAACAGAAGTGATTGCAATGGTCAGCGTTGAAAAATTACCCATGTATGTGTTCTGTCAATAAAAAGCTAAAAATAAATAAATCATAAGGGATTTAATGAGGCTAAACTATTTACATTCTACATGGGAAGATGATACTTGTAACTCATAGAACTTTTTTATTATTGGGCATTTAGAAGGATGATTTATAGAGGACATAGGAGTGAGTTGAATATGAATAAAATTCATAGCTAATATAAAAATATAAAATTAAATTGAATTAAAATAAAATAGTAATTAAAATTTTGTTTTAAAATTTTTATTTTTAAAAATTTTACTTTAAAATTAAAATAATAAAATTAATTAAAATAAAATTAAGGCATGAAAATGAAATGTATTTGTGGAAAGGGAAAGAGAGAAATTCAGTAGGGTAATTTATTTTACATAAAGCTTTTACAGTGAAGTGAAAGGGGGATAGGAGGACTGAGAGAACATTACTGTCATCAGAGTTGGTTCAATAACTTACAAACACAATTGGAAAAAGGAATCTACCTTATCGTGCAGGATAATAGGAAAATAAGGAAATTCAAGAAGTAAAGAGAGTCATACAATGGAAGGCAGATTGGAGGAGAGTTAATCATAAGCAAAACACTTTGAGGAGGGATGGGGTAAAAGGAGAGAGAATAGAAAACACAAAGAGAAATAGTAATTGTGAAAAGTGTATTCAAGCAAACTTCCCTGATAAATGCCTCATTTCTCAAACATATAAGGAAGTGAGTCAAAAATACAAAAATAAAATTCATTCTCCTATTGATATTACCATAAATTATGAACAGTTTTTACTTTAAATAATCAAAAGTATTCATGGCAATATGAAAAATTATATATAACTCATTGATTAGAGAAATTAATATTTTTTAAAAATCTGACATATTATCTTATTATTAGTTTGGCTAAGAGTCCAGAAAAGGAAAATGAGAAATGTTGGATGGAATGCTGGGAAAAGAAATTAGACATTAATATGTTGTTGATGGAATTATAAATTGATTACATTATTCTGTAGAGCACAGGGCAATAAAACCATGCCTGTCCGTAGACCTACCAATACCATTACTGAACATATATTTAAAAAGAGATTTTAAAAAGGAGAAGACAACAGCTATTTTCTTAAGGCAAAAAATTGAAAATTGAGATGATGGAACATCTGAATACCCTCTGGTATGTGATTGAATAAGTTATTTATCTATTTATTTACATATGCATTGGGATATATAAATTTTCATCTAATACTGTTTTAACTGCATCCCACAAATTTTGGCATACTATCTCATTGTTATTATTCTCTTTATTATTTTTTGCATTTACCTAATCTCCTTCCCCCATATTTTTCCTTGTTTAGTTATTTTATTTTTTTTTCATTACACATAAAATATTTTTAATTTGTATTAAAACCATTTGAGTTTCAGATTCTCTCTTTTCCTCACTCCCTACATCCCTTTACTGAGTATATACCTGTGAAGTCATCAATAAAAGTCACATTGTGAAAGAAAAGAGCTTTAAAAGCAGATCAATGAATTGGGCATTTAACTTAAAAAAAAAAAAAAAAAAACTAGGAAAAAGAAAAACAACAATTTAAAAATTCCCAACAATTTAAAGCTTTCCTAATAAGGAAATTTTGAAAAATAAAAGAAGAGTTCGATAAAACTTAAATTAAGAGAATTCTTGAACCTAATAAATAAAAATAAAAACTGATTTTATAGGGAAAAATCAAAAATATATAAACTATTTGTTGATTTGATTTTTTTAAAGAAGAAAACAAGTTATCAGTACCAAATGTAATGCCAGAAAACTTAGGCAAGACAGAGATTAAAAACTTTTTAATATTTTATTTGAGAGGGAGAGATTGTACTCAGGGCATGTTGCCTCCAAGGCTGATGTCTCAAAGCATCCAGCAGTGAATGTGAGTTTCCCATGACATATATATGTGACACTAAGCTATCAGGGTAGATATACAAAGTCAGGGGTGGAGTCAGAACATTGAGAGCATAGGAATCTCCAGAAAGGGACCAGCAATCCGTTCTGCCCATACATTCTTACAAATTGAACTAAAGGACATAGTCAAACTAGAGCCAGGAAGTCTGGAGAGCTAGAGGAAGATAATGACAATTAGGTATCTGAGATAGTACATCTGGAATCTCATCTTTTGGAATGTCAGAGTGGCCACAGACCTAATTATCTAAGTTCTAACAAATAGAAAAGTTGGGGTTGCAACCAGGGGGATTGAGGCAGAACAATTCAAGGAACTGAAGCAGAAGAAATTAGGAAAATTGAGGCAGGACAACTTAGGGAAACTATGAAAAGGAAACTATGAGTTTACCAGAAATGAAGATGAGACTAAAGTGTTAATAAAATGCTATTATATGCCAACAAATATGACAGTCTAAGTGAAATTAATATTTAAAAGTGTGTGTGTGTATGTGTGTGCGTGTGTGTGTGTGGTCTATCCCAGATTAACAAAAAAGAAAATAGAATGATTAAACAACTGTCTTCAAAAAAGAAATTGAACAATCAATGAACTCCCTAAGAAAAAAAGTTTCTGGAACCAGTTAACATTGAATTTTACCAAAAACTTTTTTTTAAAGGATAACTAATCCAATTTTTATCTAAATTATTTGATTAAATAGGCAAAAAAGAAACACTAATAAATGCCTTTCCTGTCACAAATGTGATTTAAAACCTATGCTAGGGCTCTTTTCATAGTGGCTAGAAAGCAGAAATTAAATTGGAGAATGGCAGAATAAGTTGTGGGGTATGAATGTTATGGGATATTATTGTTCTATAAAAAATGGCCAGGAGAATGAATACAGAGAGGCTTAGAGAGACTTACATGAAATGATGCTAAGTGAAATGAGCAGAACCAGGAGATCATTATAAACTTCAACAATAATACTATATAATGATCAATTCTGATGGACGTGGCTGTGTTCAGCAATGAGAAGATCCAAATTAGTTCCAATGAAATAGTAATGAATAGAAGCAGCTACACCCAGAGAAAGAACTATGTGAAATGAGTGTGAACCACAACATAGCATTTACACTCTTTCTGTTATTGTTTGCTTGCATTTTTGCTTTTATCTTCTCAGGTTATTTTTACTTTCTTTTTAAATCCGATCTTTTTTGAGTAGCAAGATAACTGTATAAATATGTATACATATATTGTATTTAACATATATTTAAATATATATACCATGTATGGGACTGCCTGCCATCTAGGGAAGAGGGTGGAAGGAAGGAGGGGAAAAGTTGGAACAGAAGTTTTTGCAAGGGTCAAAATTGAAAAATTACCCATGCATGTTTTGTATATAAAAAGCTATAATAAAAAATGTAAAAAAAAAAAAAAAAAAAAAACCTGAAAGGTGATGGATCACAGTCCATCATATAACTTTTGATAAAGTTATTCCATCTTTCTTTTTAGCACCCACTCAACCAACCAACCAATAAGCCACTTAATAAATGACTTTTATATGAAAGGAAAAACAAAAACAAAAACAAAAAAACAAAAACAAAAACAAAAACAAAACAAAACAAAAAAACAAAACAAAACAAAACAAACAAACAAACAAAAAACTGCCAGAGACAACAAAAACTACACACGAATTCATTTAATTAATAATCATGAAAAAATGAAATACTAGCAAAATTACAGACATACATCATAAACATTATACACTATAATCAGGTGGAACTTATACCATGAATTCAGGGCTAAAAAGAAAGTGATATAGGAAACAATGTAAATTGTTAAGAAAGCACGGAGCCATATCACAATATTTTTTAATGATTTAAAGGCAATATAAATATTGAAAAGATCTAATTGAGATTATCCACAGCAGAAACATTTAGCAAAATATAAAAAACAAAACTTAAAATAGTAGTGGCAGTTCTCACTAAAGAAACAAAATGGAAAATAAATTATTGAAAATAAAATTCCAGATATAAGTGAAGAATCTGAAAAGAGAGAAGAAAAAATTTTTTAAAAAATTATACTAGGATATAATGTGATGTACTCACCAGTGAAAAATATTGATGATCAATGCCAAATCCAGAGACAAAATTTAAGGCTTATAGATCTCTGAGGGAAAACATGAAAAGAAAGTATTCAAAAAGTTTGATATGAGGAGAAAAATCATTCCAAGAATGGAAGGTGGTCTATGATAATTCATTTGATCATTTCAAATCTGTAGGTGCACACTAAGGATGTCATGGAGTAAGGCTAACTGAATTTTGTTAGTGAAGCTGTGGGGAAATTTTTAAAACAAATGGTAAACACTTTCCAGTTGATAGAAAGGAATTTCCAGCTGTCTATTATGATGGTCATCTTCAGCAGGGAGAGGAAGATTGAAGACTCTAGTGATGAAAAGCCACTTGATTTTTAATCTATCTGATTTATATATATATATATATATATATATATATATATATATATATATATATATATATATTTATATATCACACAATCCCATTTAATTGTCAACTAATAAACAGGAAACAGAAATGGATATATTATACCAATGTATATAATCTTATTGTCACATTGCTTTTTTTTCTTGGATCAGGCTTAAAGACGGATTTGGATATGAATAGCCTTCCATTTGATTATGTGGCCTGCTGTACATGAACTCAGATTAGAAAGCTACTGTCTGATTAATTGAAGATAGATGTGGGTTTATGTAATTAGCTTGTAACCAGTCAGTGAACTATGATGAAAATGCCAAGCAGTTTTCTGAGTTCCTTCATAAAATATGGGTTAAAATCTCCATCCTATTAGTGGTGAGTGGGTGCAGTAAAGGAGCTTTGGACATACAAATAGTATACAAAAGATAATGAAAAAATACATTTATAATAAGCAGGCATGCTTAGAAGAATAGTCTGAGAAAGTAGAATATTAACAGTTAATTTTAGTATTTTAAAAACGAGTGATGTAAGCAAGAATATTTTAAAGCACAAAAGAATAATAGTCAGAATTCAAATTCACTCTCTGCCACATTAATGATGCAATAGAGTACATTGGAAAGAATATTGAGGTTGAAGTTGAAAAACCTGAGCTCAAGACTGTTTTCTACTTTTAGTTGGTGTCACCTTGGACAAGTTGCTAAATTCTCTGGACTAGCTTTCATTATAAAATAAAATAAAATGGTGAATCTAAATGAGTTCAATATTTTTTAATCCAAATTTAATATCCTGTGATCTTTTATTTCTGCCTTTGGATGGAAGTCTAAAAATTCAAATTGAGAATCAATGTGTACAAACTTCAGAAAAATCATGAATTGAATTAAATATATAGGAGATAATCACTGTATCAACATGCATTTATTTTAATAATTTTCTATGTTCTTCTTGCCATAATCTATTTAAGTAGCAATTGAATAACTACTTTTCAGACATGGTATAGAGGAGGCTCCTATTATCTGAGGTATCTGTGAATGAGTGCATCAAGCATTTGTTATAAGTATTTACTAAGCACTTACTAGATGTTTTGTTTCATGCTTTAAATTCCACAGAGATTCAATGCTGGTTGTTTTCAGAAGGAAATTGACAGTAATAGATTCCTGGAGTTGTAATCTGGGGCTCTGATAGTGATAGAAAAATTGAATTCTTTTCAAGGATACATAGAGGGTGAAATGCAGTCATGTGTTTTGTAGATATGATCTTGAAATCATGTATTAAACTTTTAAAGATCATGGAAAACTTGATGGGTTTTACAATGTATTCAAAACCTCCATCAGTATTTTCTATGGGAATATGGATTACCTTCATTATTTAAGAGAGCAACACACACACACACACACACACACACACACACATATATATATATATATATATATATATATATATATATATATATATATATATATATGTATATATTATTGCACATACACACATATATGTGTGTATAGACACACATATATGTGTGTATGTGCAATAATAATAATAATAATAATTTTTATAATTCTACCCAAGAGAACCGTTTCCTCCATGTTTCTTAACATAACATATTTACAAGTGAATTTTGGAGGTACTCTCCATTATTGTTCATTTTTTTAATTAACTCTTCTCTTATACTAACAATATATCTCTTGTTTTGAGTGTGATTCCTCTTTACACATTTTTTGTATTTATCATGTGCCTCAGGCTAATGCTGTCCTTCTTTCATATTTATGCTACCCTAGTTGCAACTCAATTTTTGTTTTCCAAATATTGTGAAGTCCAAAGACTCTTGGCCATAAAATATCCATTAGAATAAAAAAATAACATTATGTATTTGATTAGTTAATCTGCAAGATGTTATCATGTTTACTATGTGGCAAGGACTAAGACTGAAGCTATCTTTCTTTTCAAGTTTTGCATTTTTATAATGTAACTAAGAAGAACTTACCTATTCATATCTTAAATATGAGTTGAGTAAAAATGAAAACATATAACATATTTGACTACAAAGTATTTTGAGATAGATAATAGTTGTCAGGGAAAATCAGGAAAGTTTTGTTTCAGAGAATAACTTGCAATTAATAAAATACATTTACAATATTCTAAATTATTCTAGTTTTTAATAAAATTAGATGAACATAATATAATAAAAAATCCCATTGGGAAACTGTTTAATAAATGTTTATCAAATGAGTACTCGAGTGATAAGCTGGGTATTCTTATACCATATAAGTATCCTAGACAATTAAAGGTCTTCAAGGCTTTTCAATTAACAATTGATACTGATTTTTCTATGAAAAAAATACAGTACAAAATAAGACATCATACTAATATCACCAAGGCTATACCATCTAAAGCACAATGTGAGGGGGAAAAAACATTAAAAAAAACAACTCCAGGAACTTCAGGAAGAATCAACATTTCAAAGGGAGGCTTTACTTACATTTAAACAATTCTTATATGCAGGATCATATGAAATATATGACAGAAGGATAAAAAGGAAATATTCTCAACCATTGATGACCTTATTTTTTTTAAGAAGAAACATATTTGTATCTTAAATCTGTTGCTATAGTTCATTAACTTTTTTATAACTAATGGAATCACAAAAAATAAACCACACATATACACATATAAATGTTCATGTTTACAAATATGCATGTGTATGCATGTCTGTATACCCTATGCATGTATTGCCTCCATAAGCTATAATAATGATTCTTTTGTAGTCACACTAAACACTGGTGCTTAATAAATACTAGTGTGTGTCTGTATGTGTGTTTTTGGGAGAGAAAAAAACAGTACACATATTTCAAAATTAAATAATGATAGAGAAAAAAATATATAGGCAAGTGAATTTGAATTTTCTTGGGAAAATTCTATGTTTCGATAATGACTTTATAAGTAAACAGTCAATCTCTCTTTACATATGTGTGTGCATATATATGTATTAAGAACCCCCTATGTGTGAGGTATTGCATTAAATACTCAAGATAATGAAAAGAAGTAAATGACAGTCTTGCCCCTTAAAATGCTCACAATCTAATGAGGGAAATCAGAAATAAGCAAATATATAAGAACAAACTACATTTAAGGTAAATAAGATATAATTAAGGGAGGGGAAGTATAAGAATTAACATGGATTGTCAATGCTTTTTGTAAAAAATGGGATTTTATTTGAAACTTAAAGGAAGTCAGCAGATAGAGTTGAGAGGAGCAGTGTTAAAGGCATTGGCGGCATGGTAGTTACTAAGAGCTGAGAAATGGAATATTTTACCCTTGACAGAGCAACAAATTTACTGTACAGAAGAGTGTGTGACAAAGAAGTGTAAGAAGATTGGAAACCTTGGAGGTAGCTAGGTTATAGAGGGTTTTAAGACCAAATTATTTTTGTATTTGATACTAAGGGAATAAAGTCATTGGAGTTAATTGAGTAGAACTGTGACATTGTCAGACCTGTATTTTAGGGGAAAACAACAAAAAGTCCAACAATGACAAGAAAAAGACAATACTTGAACAGAGATTTCATTCATTTGGACTAGCCCTATGGAAAGAAGCAGTAGTAGGCTATTACAATTGTTCAGGCTTAGGATATTGATGGACTGCACCAGATTAGTATCTTTATCAGAAGTGAGAAGGGGGCATAATTGAGAGACCTTGTGAAGGTGAAAATAAGCAGATTTTGACAACATATTCTATATTTTAGGGTCGAGGGCAAATCTCAAGAGCAGAGTCTGAGGCACTCTGAGGCTTACTCTACCTAAGTCCAAAATAGGGTGTTGATGGGCATTGAGTAAGCCTCATCCAAGGAGATGGAAGCCCTCTTCGCTCTTGATTGATTATGAACCTGACTCTGACATTCTCTGATACTTGACCAGGGGACTATAGAAAAAGGGATTGCAGAAAAGAAAGGAGGAGTAGAGTAAAGTAGAGTAGAGTAGAGTAGAGTAGAGTAGAGTAGAGTAGAGTAGAGTAGAACAGAGTAGAGTAGAGTAGAGTAGAGTAGAGTAGAGTAGAGTAGAGTAGAGTAGAGTAGATTCATTTTGCTTTAGGATTACTACATTAGGATATAGGGAACTCTATGTAGTAAAATAATGTAGTGAATAAAGATTAATTGTTGCATATTCATGTTCTGATGTTCTGTGGGGGCCTCTTGAGGTCGTTCTTCGATTCAGATAATCGAAGCCATGACAACAAAGAACTGGTGAAGGTAAGATGCTAGTTGATCCTGCTAAGGTGAGCAGCAGTAGTTAATGGGGTTAAACAGAGAGTGTGCATGAGCATATGACACCTGAATATTGAGCCTGGCAGATTAGATAGTGTTACACAGTTGGATAGTCCTTAGTTTTAGAAATTCTGAGTTTAAGATGTCTACTGAACATCCAAGGAGCAAATGATGATTACAGAAAACTAGTATGACTTCAGAAACAATTATTATCTCATTAACATTTCCTCCAAATTTTTGATAACTACTAAAGTAGTTGATGAATGGAGTCTATAGCAAGTGTTGACATCAAAGAGTCATCATTAATGTTTTATTGTTATCTCACAATATCTCCAAAGAATAACTCTGGGATCAGGTCATGGCTGATCCTGTTCTATTTAACATTTATGTTGACAATTAAGACACAAAGGGCATGTTATTTGCATGTGACTAAAAGCTAAAAGAGACAGCAAACATGCCTCATAAGATAATTAAGATCCAAATGGATCTTTATAAGTGGGCACTGAACCATATTCATTAGATGAGAATGAAAAGAAAAAAATGAAGTCATACACTTAGATACAAAAAAGTCCACTTAAATTCAAAGATTCCAGTTCAGTGGTTAGGTCAAGCATTAAAAAGATATTGGCATTTTAGTAGACTGAAAATTCAATGTGATTGAGCAGTGTTACATATAAAATACCTACTGCTATTATACTTGATATTAAGATAAAAACAGCTCTCTGCCACCAAAATGAGAGTTGCTATCAACATTTTAAAAGATATTTTAGAAAATTTGGAGGAAATGTTAATGAGATAATAATTGTTTCTGAAGTCATACTAGTTTTCTGTAATCATCATTTGCTCCTTGGATGTTCAGTAGACATCTTAAACTCAGAATTTCTAAAACTAAGGACTATCCAACTGTGTAACACTATCTTTCTAATCTGCCACGCTCAATATTCAGGTGTCATATGCTCATGCACACTCTCTGTTTAACCCCATTAACTACTGCTGCTCACCTTAGCAGGATCAACTAGCATCTTACCTTCACCAGTTCTTTGTTGTCATGGCTTCGATTATCTGAATCGAAGAAAGACCTCAAGAGGCCCCCACAGAACATCAGATTACACATGAATATGCAACAATTAATCTTTATTTACTACATTATTTTACTACATAGAGTTCCCTATATCCTAATGCAGTAATCCTAAAGCATAATGAATCTACTCTACTCTATCCAAAAGATATTTGGAAATATATGCGTGAAGTAATGTAGAAAAATAAGATAAATCAATAGAACATAGAAGGATGGATGAAGAGATAGAGATAGATAGATGAAGAGTATAGAAAGTATATTGATTAGATAGCACATAGCATAGCTTCTTAAGCTGTTGGTCATGAACATATATAGGGCCATGCAACCAAATGTGGGGGTTATTAAAGTATAATAATTTATCAGTAATATTTGATTTGTGTATCTTATTTATTTTTATACCTGGGGTCACAGTGAAAAAGGTTGGGGTGTGTGTGTGTGTGTGTGTGTGTGTGTGTGTGTGTGTGTGTGTGTGTGTGTGTGTCTAAATTTCAAGTTTCATTTGACATTCTTTAGGAAGTAACTTTCTTGGGATATTTCTAGCTTCTAACTCCAAGAGAGAAACACAATTTATGAAGAAAAGATGTTAACTTTTTATATATAAAAATATTCCCCCAAAAGACTAGGGAACATTCTCTAGTTCATCTAGAAACCAGGGCAATTTTAGAAAACAAATGTGGAAAAAATATAATCTATCATTTGTGGAAATCTCTTTGCTGGAGTCTCAAAATCTTTACCTTAGGTTATCCGAAGACTTTTTTGGATTCAGTGACTGCATTTTAAACTGATGCTTGATTCTTGATATAGGCATTGTCTTTAGCTATTCCAGAGATTCTTCTAGAAGACAAAGTGCAAGATGAAAAGATTTTCACATCTCCTATTGGAATTCAAAAGGGTGCTTTTGACAGAATTTGTGAATCCTTTTGGTCTGAGCTTCTTGAATTGATAATGCAACATCTAGGAGGAGTTGGGAATCCGAAAGGACTAGTTTCTTAAAGGGATCACAAACCTAACATGGTGATTTGGTCAGAATACTGAATTTACAAACATATCAACAGGAAATGTGTGTCTGGAAAGAAAGGCTGGGGTCATACTGTTTGGAGAAAAATGACTAAATTCAATAATAATGAGTTTCTAATTTATCTTAGAAGTGATGAGGAAAATTATAACTGTTTTCTTTCTTTTTTTAAATTTTTTTAATAGTTTTTATTTACCAGATATATGCAGGGGTAATTTTACAACATTGACAATTGCCAAACCTTTTGTTCTAATTTTTCCCCTCCTTCCCCACGACCCTGGCAGGTTGATCAATTAAAGTATAAATCAAACACAATATATGTATACATGTCCATGCAGGCAGACAAAAATAGAGGGATTGGGAATTCTATGTAGTGGTTCATAGTCATCTCCCAGAGTTCTTTCGCTGAGTCTAGCTGGTTCAGTTCATTATTATTCTATTGGAATTGATTTGGTTCCTCTCAGTGTTGAAGAAGGCCTCATCTATCAGAATTGATCCTCATATAGAATTGTTGTTGAAGTAAACAATGATCTCCTGGTCCTGCTCATTTCACTCAGCATCAGTTCATGTAAGTCTTTCCAGGCCTTTCTGAAATCATTCTGTTAGTCATTTCTTTCTTTTTTAAAAGGAAAATTAGAAAATGTTGAGTCAGATCTGCTATTCTGCCTTTCTTCTCTGAAAATATCTATTCTGTCTATGAAACCTGCTCTTTTTGTTTGACTTTGCTCTCCAAAACACAAATTTTCTCTTCCTCCATATTTTTTCTATGAAACTGGCATTATTTATCTCCCAGACATAGTTATTATTATATTTTAAAAAGGGAGAATGATGAGGGAAAGGAAAGGGGCATAGATAATAAGATAATCCCATGAGGTGCAGTGTCCCCTGTAAATGAATTTACAGGCCTGAAAACCTAGATTGATAAATAAAAGGTTTATTGTAGAAATTTGGAAGTAAATTTCAGTTAGAAAGACACCAGGGCCAGAAGTGGCCACTGGGCGGGCAGGAACCCTTACATGGCCAGAAGGATACCATGTGTTGGGGGGAAGGGCTCCTGCAAAGAGAGAGCTCCAGTTTGGCTCTTTTTATAGCTAAAACATTGTGGACAGTACCCCAAGTTCTTGGCGGGCTTTTCAGTTAGCTCAGATCCAGTGGGAGTCTGGGGGAAGCTAAGCAGATAGTGGGGGCTGGGCCCGGATATTCAAAAGGGTGCTTTTGACCAGGATTTGTGAATCAAGATCAGCATGGGGGTTGGGCAATCAGAAAGGAAAATGACTGAATAAGTTGTGTTATATGAAGATAACAGGATATTACTTTTCTATTAAAAAGGATGAACAAAATTATTTTAGAAAGGATTTACATGAAGTAATGCTGAATGAAACTAGGAATACAGTGTACACAGTAACTGAAAGGATGTGCTTCAGTGATCCAAGGCAATCCAAATAAATTTTGGACAGAAAATGTCACCTGTTTCCAGAAAAAGAACTAAGGAAATTGAATTCAATTGAATTCAATACATACTTTGTTCACTTCTTTTTTTTCTTTTTTTTTTTTTTTTTGTTTCCTTCTTTCTTGGTTTCCCTTCTGTTCTGTTTTTTTTTTCCTCAAACATGATTCATAAAGAAATGTGTAAATTAAAAATAGAATTAATTTAATTTTAAAAAGAAGCCACTTGATGCCAAATTCTCATTTTATAAATGGAGAAATACAATTCATTAATGCCATTTGGTGCATATATGATTAGTAATTATATTACTTGATTATCAATTAATCTTTTTATCAATTTATTTCCCTGATTATGCCTTTGAATTAGGTCTGCTTTTTTGCTTTTTTATTGTTTTTAGTCCAAGTTCATGATTGATATCCTGCACTCTAAATATTTCACTTCAGATGAACCATACTAGATTTTATTCCTGTCCCTTATTCTAATTCTGAAGAAGAAACTTTGTTTCATGTGTGTTTCTTGCAAGTAACTTTTTTTTTTGGAAAAAAAATTCAATTTATTCTATTATCTGCTTTTGATTCTGGATGAATGTGTCTTATTCTAATTCATAGTTATGATTATTTTTTATGTATTTCCTTCCATGCTATTTACTTCTGTTTATTCATATTTTTCGATTTTGATTACTTTCCATTTTACCCAATTTCTGGGTTAATTGATGTTATTCAAAGGCATAATTATGATTACTAACTGTATATTTCTTTCCATCTTATTTGTTTGTTTCCCTTTTTCTCACCATCCTTTCTCTGAAGTCTGTTTTGATTCTAACTCCTGCTTTTTATTTTCCCTCTCTATCATCTCCCTTCTTCTTATATCATTCCCATATCCTGCTGTCTTGTTAGGAAAAATAAAACACCCACACCCACACACACACACACACACACGTGTATATACCTATATACATTTTTCCTATGAATCAATTTATTTTTATTTTTATTGTATTATATTATGTTATATTATATTATATTTTTTACTGAGGCAATTGGGGTTAAGTGACTTGCCCAGGGTCAAACAGCTAGGAAGTGTTAAGTGTCTGAGACCAAATTTGAACTCAGGTCCTCCTGACTTCAGGACTGGTGCTCTATGCTCTGTGCCATTTAGCTGCCCTTCCTGTGAATTACTCTTATTTGATAGTGAAAAAAAATATTTATTCTTTCAGAAATTGTGGGGGCTTTTGCAGGGGAATTTTATGTCTAATTTACAATTGTTCCCTTTTGGGTTTTTTGGATATAGTACTTTTTAGTTTATTGTCTTCTCAGTTGGTACTTTGACCTTTCATGTAATTATGGTAACTATTAAGGGTCAGACATTTTTTGATTGTTTGCTCATTTTTTCCACCCTACTTTTTATTTAGAATTTGATGTTACTATCCAACTCTGTTTCCAGTGTGTGTGTATGTGTGTGTGTGTGTGTGTGTGTGTGTGTGTGTGTGTGTGTGTGTAGGAGAAACAATATCTTATGCTTCAAGCTTTTTCACATTATTGTTGCAGAGCTAGTTCTTGGGATTTGGAAGTTGTAGGTAGTTCCCAAATGGTGTGATCTGGTAAGAGCAGTGATCATTGTTCTCTTGAAATATGCTCTGGTTCTTACCTAAGAAGAAACCATCTTCCCTTGGAAAGGATACTCTCCTGAGGGTTTGTGACTCCTTGAGCCCAAAAGTAATATTAACCCTCAGAATGTCCACTCCTTCATGACTGAATATATTCATTTTTGCTCCTCAAATATGACCCATAAGAGACTATCCTGTAATCTCTTTCTTATCTTATATTTAAGACCTGAAGTTGCTGTTGCTTCTGTCACCAATATGTAGTCTCACCACTGGATTTTCATACTCATGAACTTTGCAATACTCTTTTCTCCTGTGTGACAAATGTACGTTTGTGGCATACTATGTTGTCAGACTGGAAGAAAGTTTAATTTTGGTATTTTGTTGACTTTGATATATTATTTTGAAGTTGTTTGAAGGAGAATGTTGGGACAGTTAGCTGAGTGTTTTTTTTATTATCCCATCATAATTCCATCTCAATTAGTTTTCCTAAAAAGAAAAAAAAAAGTCATCCTTTAGAAAGTATAGTATGAGAATACAATTAAACAATTT
This sequence comes from Sminthopsis crassicaudata, assembly GCF_048593235.1. NCBI lineage: Eukaryota > Metazoa > Chordata > Mammalia > Dasyuromorphia > Dasyuridae > Sminthopsis > Sminthopsis crassicaudata. The sequence goes on from NC_133618.1 coordinate 668,039,360, forward strand.
CATTATAATAGCTGTTGTAAATGAAGCCAGAAGGAACCCATAATGAACAAGCTATAATATAAGTATGGCAGTATTGCTTAATAAAATTATTTATAATTAGGACAGGTAGAAATGATTATTAGGCTTCTTAGATTCTTGAAATCTCAGAATCTGTTAATCTTCATTAAATTATGGAAATCCAATTTTTTTTTAATACAGCAAATGTTTATTTCCTAAAGTGTTACTTGTCAATTTAATTTGATACATTTAGCTAACTCAGTTTACTTAATACAACTAAAGTACTTAATAAACTAAACAACTATGGAAAAGATTTTTGACATTACTGGAAAGGTAAAATTCAAATTATGACAATTATAAAATAAGGGTGAATATCTTAAAATTTTGTGAGTTAGTAAGTCAGTAAACTATTTAGAATTTTAAAACAGTAATTTAAAAAATGTTCAAGGCTGTTTTATAATCACCCCAAGAACATAAACTTTAAGAAAAATTTGAAGAACATAAATTGTTAGTGCAATTAATTTAGAATTGGAAAATAATTTATTACCATAAATACTATCTATAAATATAATTTTTGGAGGAGGAATCTTTCCTTTCAGTATTGTTCATTTAGGGCAATTTTATCAGAAATTTCCCATCTTGCTATTAGGGAAAAGATTTTTTCCATATGTCTTTATTTTGAAATTAAGTAGTTTATAAACTTTTAAATTAATGTGGAAACCACATTTTTTAAATTGGGCAAAAACAACAAAGATAGAAAGATTTGCTGAATCAAACCACTTACACTGACAATAAATCCATTTTGGTCTAAGAAAATTGAAAAATATCTAAAGCATTTATATTCAGGATATCTGAAAAAAGGGAGCATAAAAATATAGGGGAAAAAAGAGACATACACTCAAAGATATAGTGGATATAATTAAATACTACTAATAATATGTCTACATTGTTGTTTCTTCAAAAAATTTATACTATAAATGTCTTCTGCCAATTAACATAAGGGAAAAGCAGACTTTAAAAAATATTTCCCAAGTAAATATCTTTATAATTAGGTAATATATTTCAACAAAGATGAATTTTATAAGAACTTGCTATTTGTCAGCTAGTATGTCAAGTTCTGAAGATCAAAATTTTAAAAGGAAAGGTCAAAAAGATACATTCTAGGTTTAAGTTCATTGTACATATCATTAATAAGGATTTAAATGTAAGATTGAAAACAAATTATACCGTGCAAAAACTGTACAACTGTTAAATTAAATGGTTTAGTCATTTAGCGAAAGCAAAGGATAACAGATGGTCAGGCTGATTTTATAATATGTATCAATAGAAATCTAGAAGATAAAGCCAAACATTCCTACTGTTTTGTGCTTAGATATTCCTTTGAGAATTTATAGAAACGTCCGTAAGAATTTGATTGCATTCAAATGATAAAACATTTATTCTGAAGTACTTAATAGTTGAATGCTAAATGTTTAGTATATCATAATAGATATTAAACATTAAGTGAAATCAAGGATTTCAAATTAATAAGAAATTTTAGTTTGTCACAAATATGAAAATTTAATTATTTTATCCCATTTGCAAAAAAACAAAAACAAAAACAAAACAAAACAAAAAAAACTTCTGATTTTGAACATGTCACTAAAATCTAAATTTCAGTTTCTTTATCTGTATAGTAAGATTAGCATAGTACTTGACTCCAAAGATTGTTGGGAGGATCAAGTGAAATTATAGATATGAAAGTAAATGCAATCTTAAAAACTTAAAAATACTAGTCCTTTTATGTTATAATAATTCATATTTACATTTAATTCATATTTCTGTTAGTTTAGCAAAAAAATTATAAAATTCACTTGATTTTCAAAAATATTATGAATATGACTCATGAAACAATATGTGATAAATTATATAAATTTTGTTTTTGTTTTTGTTTTTGTTTTTTTTTTACTCCAGAACTAGCATTTTAGATGTTATAAAATTCTGCCTGGATTAAAAAAAAATTATAGGATTAATTGTATTATACACTCATACTAACAAAAACACACATTTGGGTCTGTAACCTGGCTTCCCTTCATACAATTCTCATCAATAATATTATATTCTATTTTTATGTCAAGGTTTTGCCTTGATTATACTCTATTTTCAGTATACATGTATTAGTATATCTGCTTTTGGCTCATTTAACATTTATAAAATCCTAATAAATAGCTTGCATATTTATACTTTGAGTAAATGAGCATATTGCCTAGTTGTGCATGGGATAACTAGCCATTAGGCATTTTATCAAATAAAACATATCTTGATGAACATTCTTTGCAGCACAATGTCATTAGAATGGAAACAAAGAAAATTTGCCTGGCCTACTTGTTGGACATAATTCTACCTTGCATTTGAGGTCCTAAGAAAAGTTAGACATCACTAAATAATAATAAGGAAATAAAATATGAAGTTTTACCAAAAATGTACTAGTGTTTCAGATTTTGTTGATGATATTTTTGATTTTATGGAAAAATAGCTTCAATAACATATAGACAATATTTTAAAGTGAGAAGAATCTATCATTAAGTCCATGTTACATTGATCATGGTGTCTTTTCCAAACTTATGTATCACTCTTCACTCCCCTTATAATTTTTCCTAGCCCTTGGGTCTCATTTGGGAAAATGTACTTCATTTTTACTTAAAATTTATGATTATTCAGAAATATAGAATTAGTAATTTTAACTGTTTATGTGAATGGGGTGAACTCTCCCATAAAAAGAAATAGATGTCAACATGGATTAAAGCCAGAATCATATAATATGTTGTTTACAAGAAACACGTTTAAAAGAGAGTGATAAATACAGAGTAAAGATAAAATGTTGGAACAGAATCAACTGTTTGAAAAAATAGGGAATGAGGGACTCCTAACAAGTTTCATTTGTAACATAGATATGGTACTGATACCTAAACCAAGAAGGATGAAAACAGAGAAAGAAAATTATAGATTATCCCCCTCATGAATATTGATGCAAAAATCTTAAATAAAATATTAGCAAAGAGATTACAGAAAATCATTCCCAGAATAATACAACATGACCAATTAGGATTTATGCCAGGAATGCAGGACTGGTTCAATAGTAGGAAAACTATTAGCATAATTGACTATATCAATAGCCAAATTAATTTAAAAAACATATGATTATCTCAATAGATACAGAAAAAGCATTAATAAAATCTAACATCCATTCCTACTAAAGCACTAGATAGTATAGGAATAAATAAACTTTTCCTTAAAATATTCAATAGCATCTATTTAAAACCATCAGCAGCATCATATGTAATGGGGATAAATGAGCATCATTCCTAATAAGATCAGGGTGAAACAAGGTTGCCCACTATCACCATAACTATTCAATATTGTATTAAAAATGCAGGCTTTGTCAATAAGAGAAGAAAAGAGATTAAAGGAATTAGAGTAGGTAATGAGGAAACCAAATATCACTCTGTGCAGATGGTATGATGGTATACTTAGAGAATCATCTAAAAGGCTACTAGAATAATCCACAATTTTAGCAAAGTTGCAGGATACAAAATAGATCCACATAAATCATCAGCATTTTTATACATCACTAACAAAACCCAACAGTAAGAGATAAAAAAGAGAAATTCCTTTTAAAATAACTGTCAATAGTATAAAATATTTGGGAATCTTATGCCAAGGAAAAGTCAGGAACTATATGAGCAAAACTACAAAACACTTGCCACACAAATAAAGTCAAATCTAAACTGGAAAAATATCAAATGCTCTTGGATAGGTCTAGCGAATATAATAAAAATTGCAATGCTACTTAAACTAATCTATTTCTTTAATGGTATACCAATCAAACTTGTAAGAAACTATTTTACTGAAAAAAAAAACACACACAACAAAATTCATCTGGAAGAACAAAAGGTCAAAAATTTCAAGCCAATTAATGCCAAAAAAAAAATTAGAAGTTGGCTTAGCTTTACCAGATCTAAAACGATATCATAAATCTGCAGTCATCAAAAACATTTGGTACTGGCTAAGAAACAGAATAGTTCATCAATGGAATACGTTAGGTTCACTGGACAAAATAGTCAATGACTATAGCAATCTAGTATTTGACAAACCCAAAGACCCCAACTTTTTGGGATAAGAGTTCACTATTTAACAAAAACTTTTGGGAAAATTTGAAATTAGTATAGCAGAAACTAGGTATTGACCTACACTTAACACCATACACCAAGATAAGGTTGGAATGTGTTCATGATCTAGATATAAAGAATAATATTATAAGCAAATATAAAGAATATATAATAGTTTACATCTCAGATCTCTGGAGGAAAAAGGAATTTGTGAACAAAGAACTAGAGATCATTATTGATCACAAAATAGAAAAAATTGATTATATTAAGTTTAAAAGTTTTTGTACAAACAAAACTAATGCAGATAAGAGTAGAAGGGAAACAATAAACTGGCAAAACACTTTTACATTTAAGGGTTCTGATAAAGGCCTCATTTCTAAAATCCATAAAGAATTGAGTTAGATTTATAAGAAATCAAGCCATTCGCCAATTGATAAATGGTCAAAGTATACGAACAGACAATTTTCAGATGAAGAAATTAAAACTCTAGTCATAGAAAAAGGTGCTTCAAATTATTTTTTATTATTTTTTATTTTTTATATTTTATATTATATTTGATTTTTTATATTTTGATCAAATTAAGACAACCCTGAGATACCACTACACACTTATGAGATTGGCTAATATGACAGGAAAAGATAATCATGAATGTTGGAAGGGATGTGGGAAAACTGGCACACTGATACATTGTTGGTGGAATTTTTAAGGAATACAACCATTATGGAAGGTACCTTGGAACTATGGTCAAAAATTTATCAAACTGTGCATACTCTTTGCCCCAGCAGTGTTTCTACTAAGCTTGTATGCCTAAGAGATATTAAAGGAGGGAAAGGAACCCATATGTGCAAAAATGTTTGCCACAGCCTTCTTCATAGTGCTTAGAAACTGGAAACTGAATAAATGTCCATTAATTGGAGAATAGCTGGATAAATTATGGTATATGAATGTTATAGAATATTATTGTTCTGTAAGAAATGACCAGCAAAATGATTTCAGGAAGGCCAGGAGAGAATTAAATGAACTGATGCTAAGTGAAATGAGCAGAACCAGGAAATCACTATATATGGCGACAACAAGACTATATCATGACGAATTCTGAGGCTCTCTTCCACAAGCGATGATTCAAACCAGTTCCAATTGTTCAGTGATGAAGAGAGCCATATACATCCAAAGAGACTATTGTGGGAACCTAGTGTGGGCCACAACATAGCATTTTCATTCTTTCTTTTGATGTTTGCTTGCATTTTGTTTTCTTTTTCTTTTTTCTCTTCTTGATTTGATTTTTCTTATGCAGCAAGATAATGGTATAAATATGTCTATACATATATTTTGGATTAAACATATAATTTAACATATTTAACATGTATTGGACTACCTGCCATCTAGGAGAAGGGATGGGGGGTAAGGAGGGAAAAATTTGGAGCAGAAAGTTTTGCAAGGGTCAATGATGAAAAATTATCCATGCATATTTTTTAAATAAAAAGCTTTAATAAGGGGACACAGTGGATAGAGCACTAGCCCTCAATCAAGAGGACTTGAGTTCAAATCTTGTCTCAGACACTTAACACTTCCTATCTGTGTGACCCAGGTCATGTCATTCAACACCGGTTGCCTCAGCACCAAAATAATAATAATAATAATAAAATAAATAAAGAGAAAATCAAAGTAGTAATTAGGAACCAACTAGAAAATAATGTGAGAAGCTTGGCATAGAGCTATATCTCATACCCCATATCAAAATGGATACAAGATCTGGAATAATATATGGTATCATAAAAAATAAGAGGGCAAGGTATAATTTTGGTATTGTTCTATAAAAATGATAAGCAGGCTGACTTTAGAAAGGCCTGGTAAAATTCATAGGAACTGATGCTGAGTAAAACAAAGAGAACCACTAATACAATGTACATAATAACAGCAAGAATGTGTGATGATTCACGATGAAAATCTTTGTTCTTCTCAGTGGTTCAGTGATCTAATGCAATCCCAATAGACTTTGGACAAAAAATGCCATATGCATCCAGAAAAAGAATTTTAGAGACAGAATGTAAAATAACACATCCTATATTCACTTCTTTTTTCTGTTTTTTTTTTCTCTCTCTCCCTTGGTTTTCCCCTCTTCTCTGATTTTTTCTCTCCCAACATGATTCATAAAGTAATGTGTGTTAAAATAAATGAATTTACTTCGAAACAAAGAAGAAATCAAACAAAAGAGAAAAGCATAAAAAGAATCAGAAGGATGTGTGATTGAATGGGCAAAATATTTTTAATTGTAAGAATGGCCTTCAAATTTGAGATTAGCTCATTATTCCCAGGAGCCTATATAGAAAATTATTTCATCTGGGGCTTGATTTCCCATTTATACAATGAAAGCTTCCATTAATCAATTTCTTTTTTCTCCTGTAAAAGAAGCAACTTTCAATGTAATGTTATTGAAAATAATTAAGGACAGAGTAAATAACAGGAATTTCACTTTGCAAGAGTAAATTCAAGCATCACAAAAGAATAATTTTGGACATTAATTATAGCTAATCAAGGAATAATATAAGATAAATACGTATTCATTGATATATAATTTGATGGAAAGCAACTTTGGTATGGTAAGTATCTGAGACAAGATTTGAACTCAGGTCCTACTGACTTGAGGACTGGTGCTCTATCCACTGTGTCCCCTTATTAAAACTTTTTATTTAAAAAAATATGCATGGATAATTTTTCATCATTGACCCTTGCAAAACTTTCTGTTCCAAATTTTTCCCTCTTTCCCCCCCATCCTCTCCTTAGATGGCAGGTAGTCCAATACATGTTAAATATGTTAAAGTGATCATATTATTTGGAAACATAAGGTTGTTCTAAATGAATGTAGCAGAAATCAATGTAAATGAAAGACTTGGCTAATTTCAATTACTAGAAAAGTTTACTACTACAATGGTAAAATTGCATTGATGCTTGTGAATCTTAACCTAGATTAGTTAGAAATTAGAAGTAAATTAAGTAATACGTATTTGGGAACAATAAATGTATAAATCATATGTGAAATAGTGAGAGTAAGTGATGTTCCTTTGTCGATTTGAGAGGAGAAAAATTGAATTTTGAACATTTCCTACTCATAAATACCTGGGGGACTCATTACTACTCATTTTATTTGATGCATTCTCAAAGAATGCATTTTTCTGAGAGTAATTCTTATGTTACAGTTTTTTTGGATGCAAAAGTGTTCAAGGAAGAGAATCACAATAGAATAAATAATGAATAGTAGCTAGATACAGTAAAGGGATACATTTGCCAAATTGTCTAAGTTCTTTTGACTTTTTAAATTGCTCACTGATTTTGATGTATGATTTTGATATCTGTCTGTGTCCATTTTGACTTCTTGATAAGTTTGGGGTATCATGATATTTATGGACAGAACGTTCTTTAGTCCACATTTCATGAAATGATAAATATATCAGGGAGAGAGATAGTTGAATTATAAAACAACATCTTATTTAGAAAAATGGTGAGATTTCATTATGCATTTTATCATAATTTTATAAAAAATTATATAAATCTGGAACCTTTTCTGATTCTTGATTTTTACCACTCCTCAATTCATTATTTGTAGGATTCCTTTTGAATATATCTTTCTACATGGTTACACTCTAGGATGGTGCCCTTTTTTATTTATTTCTATTTTGGATTTGTATCTTTAATACCTGCTGCAATACCTGCCAAATAGAGCGACTGAACAAAAGCTATGGAAATTGCCTTGACTGACCACTTTCATGGACTATTATTTTTGAATTATGCTTTTATTGTGTCATAATTCCCATTTTGCACAATCACAAAATAGAAAAAAAGAATACCTTTCTAAACTGTTCTATCATCTTTGGTCCTAATTTATGCCCTGAATATTCTCATTTTGGACACATACAAAGTACTAACAAATGTCCTTCTAAGTGCTCCATTTTCTTGGTTGTTTTCCTTCTCCTTCCCTTATGCTTTAGTTAGTTTCACCTATGAACAGAAATATAAAACAAAGAATTGAAAAGCATCTTGTAGATCAGCTAGTCTAATATTTTAGATTTTATACTATACATAACTAAAGGCAAGGATGTGACTAGAATAAATTAACTGGCAAGACCAGAACCCCATGCTCCTAAATGTAATATACTTTCACTTTTATCATATTGCCAGAATAGAATCTTAACTGATTACTCACACATTATTGAAAATGTCAGAATATATATGCTGTGTAAACTGAAAAGGAAGAGACCAGAACTAGCATGTTAGTTGATTTTAAGATTTTGAAGAACACTTCTATGCAAAAGGGATTTAAATTATTCTGTTTCACCAAGGTGGATGGCACTAAATAGGTGGGGACAATTTAGAAAATAAACATTTTAGCCTTAATATAATTTTGGAAAAAAAATCAAACAAAAACATTCTGTCTTATAAATATAGTACTTCCAATTTGAGTCATTGAGAGATAGTCATTTTCTTCCAAATTGGAGATTTTCAATCTCAGCCTAGATGATTGCTTGACGAGTTGAAGGGATTCTTTCTCAGTTATGCCCTGAATGAGATAGTCACTGTGAAAACTACCTATGACATTCTCATGCTTCAAAAATAAATATTACCTAATGACAAGGGATTTCAAACAATGTAATCTGAGTTGCTCATAGAGTTTACCATCTTTACTCATGGAAAAAAAATATATGAGAAGTATAAGAGAGGGAAAAGAGGGGAAAGCAAATGGCCACTATGGAAAAAGATTAAGCTTTAATAAGTTAGACTTCTTGAATAAAATGGAGTTAATGAGAGGAGAGATTTATCATTATTAATATAAATAATTTTAATATATGCAGTTTTATTTTCTTATGTTTATTTGGGTTTATCAAAACCTAATTATATTTCACATTTACAAATTTAAATGCTCTTTCAAAATATTCAAAATAAAAACAAAACTCTGATTCTAGAAATAGGGATGCAGCCATTGCTTCTCTCCTTTCATCTGATCCTATTTTCTCTTCTAAAAAAGAAACTCTAAACTCCCAAGGTCCATTTAGAGAAGTTTTATAAGTCTAACATTCTCAGCCATAAAACAACATTTTCATACCCTCCTTACAGTTTTTCTGCTACGACACAACACAAATCACTACAGTCTGCATTTGTCAGATTAATTGTTGCTAAGCAATGTGAGATGGGCCACAGGAGAAAGCATTAGAAGCAAAATGAAAATAGAAAACTAAAATGGTCCATTGGTGCAGCCAAGGAAATGATTATAGTGTGGAGAAAATAAATTCTCAAATGCTAAGCCAGTATTTAGGAATCAACAGTGTGGGGAGGTAAAAAAGGATGAATTATATCATCTCCATAAATAGAGGTGTGTTCTTGGTATGGCACCTCTCTAAGGCTCTCACTCCTATTGATATAACTTTTCTTTCACTCCTTTTCTCCTTTTCATTTGTAATCATTCAACCTACAGGGAGTTTTCCAAAAGCAATAATGACTCCCATGTATCTGAGATATAGTGCTTCCCTCAGAATTATGGTCATAATAGCCACATGAAGAAGACAACACTAATATTTGTCTCCTAATACATTTTATAATTCAGGACACTGAATTTCTAAGAGGGTAATAGGAATCAAATTAATTAACATGTATGAGGCACAAGCATATGTAGGTTCTAGGGATAAAAAAGACATTGAAAAGATCTCTTTCCTATAACAACCTTCCATTCTCCTGGAGGAATTACAGGTAAACAGATAAGTAAATAGACTTAAATCAACAAAAAAATAATTTTAAGATAAGTCATTAGCAATTAGAGGAATATGTTAATTAATTTTCCCTTTGTTGGAAAGCTTTGGAAATAGCAAATCCAGATCTTATAATTCAAAATTTTAATATATTTTTCCACTTGACCATTTTGCTTCACATGTTGCTGAAAAGCCCAAACTCAATCCTTTACCCTGGACAGATACCATGTGACTTTTGCTCTTAATGTGAATTTTAAATGAGAATAGCCAGAGAGGACACATTCAATTCACTTCATGTAATCAATAAAATTTTGATTAGCAAACATTTAAATAAATAGCTAATATGTTCCAGTCAGTGTGCTGGACAAACACACACACACACACACACACACACACACACAGAAATAGGAAGTAGAAAAAAACAAAGTTTCCATTACCTGAAGAAGCTATGAAAATGAGATATTTTTCACAACCTGGTAAATCCAAACTCTTATCATCTCCATCTAATAACCTATTGTTTCCTCCTTCCCTTGGTTTATAGAACATGAAGGATCTATTACTAAGATGTTCTTTTACTTTACTATAACCTTTCTCATCTCTGAACTCATTGAACAAGAAAGCACCCCCTTTCATTGATTTTCTTGTCTTCTCTATCAATTCATTTATATCAACTTGATCAAATGCTAATGTCACCTTCAACACTGTTCTGTACTCACAAATAAACAAATAGTAAAGGGAAAAAAAATTAAGACACTACTACCTTATTCAGTTAAAGTTCAAATTTTTATATACTTTTGATACTACATAACAAAGTTCAAATTATATTAAATGAAACATAGTCTTAAAGTTCTATACCCAAAAAAAGGTTGTTATGTTTTGATCATGTTTTGACTCTTCTTAGCATTCTCTCCTCCCTTAGCATCAGAAATTTGATATGTTTTGGTACATTAAATCATAAGATTGATACTTGCATGGTACCTCTATTTTGCAAATAGTCCATCCTTCTCAATAAACAAACAAGATCAAAGAAGGAAAATTATAGAGGGCCGAAACTTTGGAGAAATGTACTTGAAACAAGGATACTTACAAAAGGTGTTAACTCAGTGCTTTGAGACATCAGCTCTGTCATTTATTTTATAAAGCTCAGCTAAATTAATGCTGGACACTAAAAAGGCAAATCTTTTCATATCCTCCTTATCAAGAGGGATCGATTAGAAACAATCCTTAATATTTATAACCCCAAAAGGCCATTTTCTAAGCAATTGAGTAGGAGATGGAAGTCCTGGCTCAAGAGTTCCCATAGTTTCCATCTTTTCATTTACTTTTCTTAAATCAATCAACATCCTCCATTTTCCAGATTTCCTTTTTTACAACAAATACTGGGAAATTCCAAAGACTTAGAGAATGTTGTAAGTGTCCTTAGGCAAGTTGATCTTGTACTATATCTAATAAATGTTTTCACTTGTTAAGAGCCACCATTCTACTTATACTGGTGCATCAGTTTTCCATTGAATGGGAACAGGTGAAAGGACAGGCAGGCCTTCAACAGCAGCCCTGCCTACAAAGTTGAAGTACTCATTTGTAATCCTAATTGTTGTAAGATGTTTCTTCCTCATAGATTGATGTGGACTTTTTCAACTATAAAAGGAATAAAAGCTCCTGATTCACCTTCATATATCCATCTCAAAGGGGTAGCACCAACTTCAGCTGCTATTGATCTTTCTATGTCAGACGTATAGGTGTCTGCCTTAATCTTTGGCCAATGATTGGGCCAATTGGCACCTCTAATGACTGTATGATATGCTCCCGTGTCTATCAACCCTTCCAATGATGAGCCCTTTACATAGACAGTGAGCATAGGATAATTAGCTGCTGGGCTCTGTTGTTGGGAGTCAAAATCTGAGTAAATATCACCAAATTGCCTACTAGGAGTATGTATCAGTTAACCTGATGCTACTACTTCTCCTGGTTAATAAGTCACACATGTAGAGCTAATATCCCAGTCACTAATACAGATACACATTTTGTATCTGTATTAGTGACTGGGATATTAGCTCTACATTCTCCAGTTTCCCACATCAGTGTATGGATGAACACAATTTTGTAAGCACTCTAAGGAGGTGAAATGGTCAAGCTTATGTGTCTGACGGCAAGGGATCCATAGCTTGGACAGGGGCAGATTTCACTTTTCCAGGGGATATCTCAACAGTCCCAGCTGCATACAACTCTATTCTCCCCAATTGTAATCTTTTTCTTCCATCGGATTGCTTCTCAGCTGATTAATCATGTTGGAGTACTGAACTTCTAAAGACTCTCTAGTATAACATTGGCTGCCATCATGCCCCAAGTGCTTTTTTTTTTTTTTTTTTTTTGTCCGGTGCCCTGGAGATGGGCCCCGCTTCCCATTTCCCTGAGTCATTCTACATTCTGATGCCCAATGAATGCCTCTTGCATTTTGAACATAGGGTTTTGGGTCTAGTTCTCCTACCCGTCTTCTCTGCCAACATTGAGCTTCAGATGCCCTACTTTACCACATCGAAAGCATTAATGAGTCTCTCTAGAAGTCCCTTGCCAAAAGGGACCCTTTCTTCCCATGTTCTGATCTTCAAAAAGTCTGAATCAATTTGAACAGGTCATAAATGTGCTCTCTTAGAAAACATTCCTGAGACGATGAATTTCTACATATTATCAAAAAAATCTAGTAACTAGATATAGAAAAGTAAATTATATTTAAAATTAATGGTGGACAAAAAATGATTTGGGGAGTCTATCTGCCAAGATTAACCTGAGCATTATATGGACACAATTACAAAAAACTTTTTTATAGAAATAAAGATAGATCTGAATAATTGTGGAAAATATCAATAGTTCCTTGATCAGTCTAGCCCATATAATAAAAATGAACATTTGAACTAATTTAATTTATACTAATCAAACTACACACACACACACACACAAACCACTTTCATATGTGTATATATACACTGTATATGTATACACATATGTGTATATGTGCAATATATTATATGCATATTTACATATATACATATAAATATGCTGTGTATAACAAATTCAATTTCATATATAAGCATGTAAATATTATATGAATATGTACAGATATGCATCCAAACATACATATGTAAACCCATTTTCTTTTGTTATGTTATGATTCATTGATTTGATTTTTAATATAACAATACTTTGCATAAAAACAAAAATCTGTTTTGTATGAAATAAGTATGGTCACATGCACATGTATACACACACACACACACACAAAGATATTGATGGAAATATGTCTTCTTCACTTTTAATCTGCCATCTCTCCAATAAAAGCCTTATTATTACTGGTTCTATGGAGCATTAATTGGTCATTGAATTGATGATAGTTTACCAGTGTTTGAAGTTTTCTTTTGCATTTCTCTGCTCAATATAGAAATGGTTTTCTTTATTTTCTAACTTCATTTATAGTACTTCATGAACTTTCCTGTTTCCTTCTCTTATGGCATTACTTTCAACTCAGTAGTAGTCCAGAATAAAGATTGATTCAGCTATTCTCCAACTGAGGAATATCTATACTTTATCATTTGTTTTTCAACAAATGTGGTTGTGAATATTTTGTAGATATGAGGCAATTCGGTGGCACAATGGACAAACTACAATCCCTGTAATCATCCTGAGTTCAAATCTGGCCTCAGATACTTTGTATCTGCACTATGACTGTGACAAATATGTTTAAGGATAAGATTCTGTAGGCCTCAGGCCTCAGTTTCCCTCCATGTCCATGGCATAATTACAGTATAGTGATTTATTATTCACCCTTGTTTTGGAACTGCTGAATAACCCTAAGAACAAATATAGTTAAAAGAACAATGTCCTGGGTAGATTCTGGTCACATTATCTATATAGTGGAACTAGCCACTTCAGGAATAAAACTTCAAACTTGACAGACTCTGGCAGGACTTCTCCTGCTTCTGTATTCAAGAAAATGAAGCCAGTATTACTAGTCTTTAATCACATTTGTTCTCTGAGCTATTTAAGTCATGATAGATCAATAGCCAAATTGGAATCTCACCCATGGCGAGGATGCTCTGCCTGGGACCCTCCTGGTTGGATCGGGCAGGGCTGTAATCTGAGATTCCCCAGCCAAAGGTCTGCAAAGTCGTTGCTGCCCCAAATCAGTGATGTATTCTTTCTTCTCTCCTTCTCTACTGTATCTATATCTTTGTATTGTAGTAGTTATATTAGCCATAAGATAAATTAAGTGTTTTTGTTGTAGGAACTGTACTGTCAGTTCTTGTTTTCCTTTCGTATAATTCATTACTATTATATTCATTGTTATTAAACATTTTTATACAACCTGGTATCTTAGGTCTTGTTGTGGGAGCAAGACATTCTGTAGAAGCAAATTCATAAATCTTAAACTAACAGACTCTCAGCAAGTCCATTCACTTCTCTTTATCTCCATTTTTTCATCTTTAATATGAGAATAATAATAGCACCTCAATTTCAGAATTGTGCTGAAGATCAAATACAGTAATAATTACAAAGCACTTAGCACAATGTGTAGTACATACAAATGATTATAGAAATGTTTATGTTGTTAAAAGTGTCCTTGTATTTTTTTTATTTTTTTCCCTGAGGGCCTTGTGAGTACTTGCTCTATTTGATTTCATATATATATATACTGTTACTGTTAACTCTGGTCCAGAGTAGTGACTTCCCTCTTTTATCCTCCCAGAGAATGGGTGTGGGATAATGCAAGGGCTTCTGGGAAAAATTACTTCAACCAATGAACTTGCTCCTCCTTAGCATACAAGCTCTTCCCCAGAAATTCACAAGTAAAACTCCCAGTCATGGCCAGAATTAGAGAATTGTCAAGTACCGACTTAGTACTTAGTAAGAACCTAATATCTCATTATCTCATTAGCATTTAGTAAGAACCTAACATATGTATGTATGTATATGTATATATGTATACACACATATATAATGTATATATGTATATATATATATAATGTATATGTATATATACATATATATAATGTATATATGTATATGTATGTATACATATATATTTCGCAAATATACATTTGGCATTCAAACAAAATGGCCAGCCCAATGTAACTTTTCTCTCTTCAGTAGAGTTGGAATGGTTGATAGTTTTGTTGGAGAAAGGACCTCAATATCTGGTATCTTACTCTAGCAGATGATCTTCAGAATCTTCCTGAGACAATTCAAATGGAAGATATTCAATTTCTTGTCCTGGCACTGGTAGACTGTCTAAGTTTCACAGGCATGCAACTATGAGGTCAGTATGAAGGCTCTGTAGACCTTCAGTTTGGTAGCCAGAATATTACCTCTCATCTCCTACACTAGGAGCTTCCCAAACATTGAGCTAACTCAGCAATGTGTATGTCACCCTCATTATCAATGTAGACATCCCTGAAAATCTGCTATCATGGTAAATCAAATTAACTACAGCATTTAAAACTTCACCATTACTGAGTCAGACAGCATAACTCAATATTCAGATATGTAAAAACTGTCTTCTTAAGTTTTGTTACAATGCTCCTCCTAGGAATGCAATTAAGAAGGGATTTTCAAATGTAAACTTTATAGATTTCAGTTATTATAAAGTGTAATATAAGATTCCATGCTGGCATTCTTGATTGCAAATGCCATTCTCGAATGAGATGGTGCATTGTAAAGGATGCTGCTTTGGGAATCAGAAATTCCTCAGTTCCAATCTTACACCAAATACTCCATAGCTCTAGGATCATTTGTTCTAATTTCCTCATCTGTAAAATTGGATAATAATTGTATCTATCTCCCAGGATTGTTGTGGGGATAAAATCAAATTTGAAAGGTGTCTAAGAAACTTCAAAACATTGTATAAATGTTTTCTCTTTGAGCTATTATATTCCCTTTGTCATGAGCCTGCTTATTCTGATGGCTAGAAAAATTATGATACTTTCCCTGAACCTCAGTTTCCTCACCTTTAAATTTGAAATGATCATACCCACCATACTATTTCACTGAGTTATTCTGAGGATTAAATGGAATTATCTTTTAAAAGAAGTTTGTCACAATTAAATACCTTATATTTGTAATAAAATTCATTTAAATATTATCAGAGATTGGTCTGGGAATTTATTTAGAGTCATACTCTAGTTGCCCTTTGTGCACCTGGAATGAGGGAGGGATGGAATTGTTTTTGTTGTTTTATTTGTTTGTTTGTTTGTTTGTTTGTTTTTTGCTTTGGTCTAGATATAGAATTTCTATAGTCTAGGGAAATACTAGTATTAGAACTGAGCTATATGAAAATAATCTGAATCTTAGCAAATTTTAAGAAGGCTGAAAAATCAATCAAGTTGCTTATTTTAACATAGTAAGTATATATCAGAGCCAGGATTGAATGTGAGATTTTCCAGATTTTTCCCTATATATTCTACACAGCTTCTCATCCCAGAAATGCATCTACCCTCTCAACCTTAGAATTGATTGTTTCATAAAGCCAAAGATAGTAAGAAGTATGAAAGCCAGGCCTGGAGCCATGAGGCAAAAGAACTCATCTGCTAGTATTTGGATAGTTTCAAATGAGATTAAACTGATGTCTGGCTGCAATAGCAGCTTTATTCTTTATTATACTATGCTTCTGTAACCCTTATAAAGTCATTTCAAATAACTTGGGTTTTAACTAGCACAATGAGTCTGGTCTTTTGTCAAATAAAACACTTTAGCACAATTGGGTTTGTAAAAATCATTCAGATAAGCCTCTTGACATCGAGCTGCTTAGCTGGATATTTTTAGGAGTTGAAAATAGCTTAGCATAGTATTGCTTTAATACTTTGCATGAGGCCATATTCAGGGATGAAAAGAGCCATGAGCCACTTTGCAGAGATGGGAAAATCCTGCTCTTTCTTGTATTTCAAGAATGTCTACAATCAATAAAGATTCGTCTCTGTTCATCATTTTACTTGATCTTTAGTTTACCAAATTGGATCCAATCAATAACCAAGTATTGAACCCAAAATAAGGCAAGAAATGAGGTCTTTATTCTTGTCAACTTGTGCATAGAAGATGCACTCCACTTTGGGGAATTTATATTTTATATAACATAGAATATGTATGTGTATTTACACATATACACCCATACATATATGACATAATATGAGCCTGTGTCTGTGTCTATGTATTCTTGAATCTGTGTGTGGATAAACATGTATTCCATCTTTGGTAGAGCCATTTGTTATATTGATGCAGAGATCAAAGGACAGAATGTTGTTCCTGGAAACATGAAATCCTGAGTTCAAAACGAAACTTAGAGACTTTTTGGTGGTGTAATCTTGGAGAAATCACTTATTACTATATGTCTCAGTTTCTTCAATTGTAAAATTGAAATAATAATCTTACAGGACTCTTGTGAAGCTCTAGTGAAGCAATAATTCTAAAGAGCTTATGATAGTGCCTGGAGTTGTTAATTACCATGGAATAATTGCATTTTTGAAATCTAAGGAATCTTTGAATTAAGCAATTATCCTTCATTTTATAAAATAGGATGATGAAAGTTAGGCTTTGCAGGAATCAGGCAAATGGATGGGTCTCTTTCTCTCTCTCTCTCTTTCTATCTATCTGTCACTCTCCTCTTTCTTCCTTCCTTCTTATTTCCCTCCCTTCCTTTGATATAGATATGACTGGATAACTTACTCTTTTGTGAATGTTAATTCCTCTTCCTGAGTCTTTTATATGTTAATTTAGGAATAGAGCAACCTTCTATTTTAATCCATTAATTTGTGGGTATATATGTAGGTTGAATATTTTTGTGTATGTATACTTACATACATGAATCCATATAATAGTTACACTCACATAAAATACGTTTACAAAAACATATATGTATATATATATATATATATATATATATACATATATATATATATATATGAATATATATACGGTAAAAAAATAAAGAAGTTCTTGTTCCTGACTTGCCTTTATTATTCCCTTAGGTACTACAATTTTCTCTTTAGCTTCTGTTGATAAAGATTATATCTATACAATTGGTTCCTTAGTGGGAATAGATAAATATATGTAAGTAGCAATATATTTGTATATGTATGTGTAAGCACCCTTGCTTCACTTCTTATCTTATTGGGTGTGATCCCAGTTTATCCCCATTACATATGATGTACTGATGGTTTTAAGTAGATGCTACTGATTATTTTAAGGAAAAGTCTATTCCTGCTTTTTTTTTTTTTTTTTTTTTTACTTCACCTGAACATTATAGATTCTGCTCCAGACTTTTACCTTAACTCTGTATGTATCTTGGTCCTTTTCAGTTTTCTTTTCATTATTTCATGCAAATCTTTCTCCATTTTTCTAAAATAACTGAGTTCCCTACTTCTTATAGCACAGTAGTATTCCATCATAATCATATACCAAAACTTGTTCAGCTACTCTGCAATTGACAGCCATGTAATTTTTAGTTCTTTGTCATTGTGAAGAGAGCTGTTATGAACATTTGAGAACATAGGTTCTTCTTTCCCCTATTTATTATTGGAAATACAACAAGTTCGGTCAAAGCTTATACATAATTTAATAAATCCTTGAGCATAATTCTAGATTGCTCTTCCAAATGGCTAGATTAATTGCCAATGCCATCAAAAATGAATTAGTGTCCTTTTTTCCCCCCATATCTCCTCCAACATTTGTCACTTTCGCCTTCCATTATTTAACCAGGTAGGTGTAAAATAATATCTCTAGGTTGTTTTATTTTGCATTTTTCTGAAGTATTTTTCCTTGTTTTAAATATAAGGAAACTGAAATCTAATAAAGAAAGGTCAATTATCTTATGTTTTATGTTAATAGAACTTTCATGAATAATCACAAAACAGAGAGAGAAATAATGCGGAAGTAAGGTTTGTGAATACAAAAATGTTAATTTTCTACAGGAAGTTTGGAAACTTATTCTGGAGAGAATGTATCCTGGAATTTGTCTTTAATATCTCCCAGAGACAAGTGCAGAAAGTGTCCTATGTATGGAAAATCTCAATAATGAAATATACAAGGGGAATGATTGAATTGGAGTCATGCAATGTAGATTAAAGACCTGATCTACCAGTTATTAGATCTGCTCATTTATAATGTGTATTTCAACTCTTTATGCCTCAGTTTTCTAATTGCAACATTAAGGACTCAGAAAAGATGACTTTTAAGGTCCTTCAGCTCTAGAATTATGAAGCTCCAATTCAAAAATAAAATAGGTTTCTTTAAATTAGGGAAACATAAAGAAGTGAACAATGATTTGCTTTAAATAAAGTTTGTGCAAGCAAAATGTTCAGAGAATTCCACATTATCCCAAATAGAAATGATATATGTGTGTATGTGTGTATATATATATATATATATATATATATATATATGCATAACTGTAATGTTCTGATCGTCTCTCTCATATGTCTCTATACATATATATATATATATACACATATAATTGAAAATTAATTTGAAGATATTAAGAGTGAACTCATGTGATTGTTTACTGACTTAAGAAACCCTATGTCTTAGGAAAGAGTTTTAATATCACCTGGGAGATCCACAAAGTTCATCAAATATAGGAATGAGTAATAATGAAATACATCAGGGAAAATTTGAA
This sequence comes from Sminthopsis crassicaudata, assembly GCF_048593235.1. Taxonomy (NCBI): domain Eukaryota; kingdom Metazoa; phylum Chordata; class Mammalia; order Dasyuromorphia; family Dasyuridae; genus Sminthopsis; species Sminthopsis crassicaudata. The sequence goes on from NC_133618.1 coordinate 668,058,901, forward strand.
TTAATTTTATCTGTCTTTCCACTTTTGAACATTTTGTCCATCAAAGATTCATTATCTTCCATCATTCACTAAGGGAATAAGTTCACATGCCGATTTGTAATTACATTTCCTAAAAGGAATAAAAATATTAAATATGTATATATATATATATATATATATATATATATATATATATATATATATATATATATATATATATATATATATATATATATAAATTCAAGTAGGGACATTAGTGAATATTAGCTACTGTGTTACCTTTCCAATGAATTCATGCCATTTAAAACTATGAGATATTCTTTCCGTTTCCCCTGTTAATATATCACATGAAAGACTAACTTAAAAATATTACCAAGAACAAATACTACAATGTTCAGTGCAAAAATATTTTCAAACAGAAAAATAACCCTTTTCTGAACTATTAGAATTCATCATATTTGTTTCAGGCTCTTCATTTTTTTTCATATAAGTGACATGGTCTTAAACCAACACAATATTTTCTACTTTATGAATGCATTATTTTAGTAACCACACATTATGATAAACTATCAGATATTTATAGGCATATATTAAAAGATGTGTACAGGGAGAATAAATTGTGCCCTTTACAAACATGGTAATATCCATCTGCAATATTTTCCATACATCACCATTAATAAAAACAACATTAAAAATGCATTTCCTTGTGGAATTTTTTTTCATGTTACTGTCAAATTCCAGCTTCCTGATATTCACTTCTTCAAGTGGCACATTAAAATGTTTTGACTTTAGAATATAAGCAAAAAAACCTTGCTGGAAATGATTAAATATTTTATTTTTATAATGAATCAACTTCAGTATTAAGAGGGAAGGGATAGAAATGACAAATAAACAGTGCCAGTACACCCTGTATTCAGAACTCTGCATTTTCTTTGATTTGATATATTTTTTTGAATTATCCATTTTAATTTGACTATTATTTTAGATATTTCAGGTTATTTCTTAGATAATCCATAAAGGAAATAAAAGAAAACAATGGATAGAAAGATTGCAGATTTTGCAGGAAGAAAGATAGATAATTGAATTTAACAAGATGTAATAAATTATTTTAATTTATAATGTAAGAAATTCTAAAATCAGACTTCCCCATTTCCAGAATGGTGAAGGTATATGATATATTTTTAGAGGGTAAGAAATATCAGAGAATATTCCACCATACCATGTCCACTATACCACAAATGAAACAGTTTCAATGTTTCTAAGATGTTCTTCTTCATGTCCAGGGTCAGTGTACAGCAGAAGATAAAGAACTGAAAATAAATCAAACAGATTTGACTCCCCGTTTTGACATTTATCTAATGTAACACCCATGGAAAATTTCATTAAGTTTATGAGAATTAGTTTCTCATCTTAAAAAACAATTGATGGCAATAATTATGGTCTCTACCTGACAGAGTTTTCACAAAACTTAAAGGAGATGATGTAAATGAGATTTCTATCGAACTCTAAACTATTTAGAAATAGTTATTTAGAATAGTATAAAAATATTCTAAGCTGTTATTGATCAGAGAAATGCAAATTAAGCCAAACTTGAGATACCATTCTACAATGACTAGATTGGCTAAAATAATTGAAGGGAAAGATGACAAATTTTGCATAACCCAAAGAATTATTAAACAGCTTATGCCCTTTGATCATACAATATTACCAACAGATATATTTACAAAGGAAAAGGGTGAGAGGAAAAGGAAAATAAGCTATATATGTAGAGAGCTGAAACTATATAAAGGTGTACTTGAATCAGACAATAGAGCACTTAAAGCTAATTACCTATTCAATCTGAGACAATAACTCATCCACATTGAGTGGAGTTGGTTTCCTCATTATCTGCTCTAATCACTTTAATCTAATTTTCTTCTCTTTTTGCCAAAGCTAAGATTTCTAATACAATATTGAATACTAATGTTGATAGTGGGCAACCTTTTTTCACTCCTGGTCTTATTGGGAATGGTTCTAGTTTGTCCCCATTACATATGATGCTTACTGTTGGTTTTAAATAGATCCTTTCCTTTTAAAAGGAAAAATCCATTTATTCCTATACTCTTTAGTGTTTTTAATAGAAATGTTTGTTAGATTTTATTAGATGCTTTTTCTGCATCTATTGAGATAATCACATAATTTTTGTTAGTTTGGTTATTGATATAGTCCGTTATGCTAATCTCTTCCCTCCCTACTCTTGTTATTTCTTGTTCTTCTTGTTCTTCTTGTTCTTCTTGTTCTTCTTGTTCTTGTTCTTGTTCTTGTTCTTCTTGTTCTTCTTCTTCTTCTTTGTGTTTTTCTTCTTCTCTTTCTTGTTTTTCTTCTTGTTCTTCTTGTTCTTGTTCTTTTTTCTTGTTCTCCTTCTCCTTTTCTTCCTCCTCCTCTTTCTTCTTCCATTGTAGAAACTCTTCTAGATAAAAAGAAAGACTACTAATTAGCTCTCAATCACCCCAAGTTACACTAGTATATGAGTTTTCAGATCAATTGGGTTGTTTTAATTTTAAGCTCCCATGAAAGGGACAAGAGTATTGGGGAACAAAATTTTTAAATTGCCAAGAATATTACAAAATGTAGGTGATACAATGATTAAAATTTTGGACTTGAAATCAGGAAGACCTAAGTGTAAATCTTCCCTCTAACAATTAATGATAAATTAACTTAACCCATCTCTCTCATTTTCTTCAACTATAAGATGAAAAAAGAATTCTAAGAGTTCTTGCGAGAATCACCTTGAATAATATATGTAAAGAAGTAAAAATTGCTTCTTACATATAGTAGTCAACTAATAAATTATTTTTTCCATACCTCTCCCTGTCACCATATAAGTTCCTAAAAGGCAATAGAGGTATTTTTTTTCTGAATTCATCTTCTTGAGCATTGCACAGTGGTCTCTCAACATAGCAAATGCATAATTAATATTCAAAAATTAAAAACAAATTAATAAAATATATTCTATTTGTAGTCCCCAGACTTCTGAACATTATTTTTTTTCTTGTTAAGTTTCCTTGGCACTTATAATGGGATTTTGCTTTTGATTTTGGAATTCATTCTTCTCTGAATTTCTGAGACCTGGCCACATATGGCATTTCATATCCCTCAAGTTCAAAGCAAAAACCCTGAGGTACCTGACTCAAACAAGTGGCTGCTGAAGCAAACCTGGAATGTCCTCTATTGCTAAGCTTATATGTGAAAATCAAAGTGTTTTTACTAATGCTTTATTTACAACAATCTCCTGGCAGTAGCTTGGCTTAGAGAGAAATGAAAACTAAAGCAAGTAAATATGAAATATACAATGTTACTGATTCACAACAAATAAGATTCACAATCCCCAATTTCTAATCCCTGTCAATAGATGCTGTTGGCCTATTGGCTCTTAGAGAGTGTAATTCATCACTGTCATACTTTTATCCTTATATTTCTACTCAGGGTTATAGAATCTCAACATCTAAGACTGGTAAGTCTGACCCAGGTGGAAACAATACTTATTGAAATAATATAACTTCCAAGAAGATGGCTTGAAAAAAAAATCAGAAGTAAGCCTCTTATCTCCCAACTCATTCTACCTCATTTTGATCAATTTTAATTAGTAATAATGTTTTTCTCCTTAAAATTTAAGTAGGTAATATGTGTTCCACTTATTATCCAAGGGGTCTGTTTAAATGAAGAAACACAATTTGGAGAATAGAGGAGCAATAAGAGACTAATCCTGCTCCATTAGTCTCTAGGTTCTAGAACACTTGCATATATTTAAATATATATTTATACATGTAGCTTGTCCATATCTCCACTAGAACTGTAGAATAAAAGTTCTTTGAAGGTAGGGGCTTTTCATTGTTATTTATGCATCCCCTATATCAAACATGTTATCTCTTATAGATTGACTTATAAAAAATATGTTGACATTTGTTGATTAGAGGTTAAATTCTTTCTCTCCTACTTAATAAATTTGCAGCCTTGGACAAATCATTTAACATCTTGGAGTTTCTGTTAATCTGTAAAATCAATCATTCTGTCAGTAAGCATCTATTATATGCTAGTAGATTACTTAATCCTTAAGGAAACTCTTAGGTATAAATTATTTTATTTTATGTATGCTACTGATTGAAAGATTGTCTAAAGCTGTTTTTTTTTTCTTTTAATCCATCATAGGGACTTCCATCTAACTATCCATCCACCCAAACACATGACATCTGCCTGCTTGTCTGTCTCTGTCTCTTTCTGTTTCTCTGCCTGTCTCTTTGTGTGTGTCTGTGTCTCTGTCTCTCTCTCTGACTCTCTGTTTCTGTCTGCTGTCTATCTCAGATACACAGGTATAAATCTAGCTATTTCATAAATACCAACATGACAGATAGATGACACATTTGAGATAGAACATAAGGCCTGGAGTCAGGAAGAAGTGAGTCACATTTGGTTCTAGATATGTACTAGCTGTTTGACTCTAGGTAAGACACATATCTCTGCTTAGCTCAGTTTTAAAATGTTCTGTAAACATGTTTTTTGTAAAAATGTTCTGGAGAAAGAAATGACAAACCATTTCATTTCCTTTTGCAAAATATGCCTAAAAGGACTTACAAAGAGTCAGACATGACTGAAATAAATGAACATTAAAATATCTAAATCTACAATTTATATGTACATACTAATTTACATACATAGATTGAGCTCTTCTCCATTTATAATTCAAATTTCCTGAAGGCAGGGAACATTTTTCCCCCTTTTCTTTGTATCAACAACCCTTAGCATTGTGTCTGAAACCATATAAAAACTTGTAATGTTTTTATTGATTCATTTATTTGTTTATTCATTTATTTATTCCCTTATTTATACATTCATTCATTCATTTATTCATTCTTTATTTATTAACAATGTATATATTTAGTTCCTTTACCCTAGAAAATGAAATGATTTGCTCCAGTTTACATATCCATGGTCAGAATCTTAATCCATATTTCCCCAAATCAAAATCCCAATCTCTTGGAAGGTACGAGACCAGCTTAGACAATAAAGATAAAATTAAGTGAATCTTTTCCACAAGGAGAAATTCTATCAGGGATTCAAGCATTTATAAATTTAAGTTGTGATTTGAAATAGATGAAAAGTAAATTTAAGTTAATGGCATTTTTAGCCCCTCCTGACAAGGTAGAATATGAGACATTTAATATTTTATCTTCCAATCAGGAATCATGTGTCATTGGGCATAATGTGTTCAGTTTGTGGCATTTTCAAAATGGAAAATTTTCATTTTCAGAGCAAAAATTTATACAAAAGATTTTATACAAAGGATGTAAATAAGGAAGTAAATGTCCTTACTTCACATCATACAAATATTGATCAAAAATCCTTGGACCTGGCCCATAGTAAGCAAATGATGAATTCTGTTTGACTTATTGACAATAGAAATCTCAGCAATGTGCAAACTACTTCTGTTAAAGTCCTTGAAAAATGAAGAAACAAAAATGAGTTAGACTTAGGTTTACATGACAAATGCAGAATTGGGATGAATGAAGGAAGGTTGCAGAAGGGAAATTTTTCCATAAAAAGCATTTAGTTGCTTAGTAGAACAGAACACTTTCTTGACTAGAGGAAGCAAGGCTATGAGCTTCCTTGGATCTTTTAAAGGGTATGCAATAGTGTAATAAGCTGGTTCTTTACCACAGTCATTGTTATCTTAACACTGACAAGGCTAGTAAAGAAAACAGAATGGGAATTTCATATGAATTAGATCTTCCCAGGAAATCCTATGAGAGGCATATGAGAGAAAAAGAACATTGTGATTTTTGACATCCTTAAGTTGAACCTCATCCATCTCTCCTCGTCTGACAGCTTTGTTTGTTGGAAACATAATTTAATTTGAATGAGATCCCCACTAGAACAAAAAAACAATTAAAATGCATGTTAAGTTGTATTATTTGGACATGTTGGATTAAAGTCCTGCAGCAAGTAAAACCTTTCTGTTTTATACTTTCTAAAATATGTTATGTCAAAGCAAAAATTACAGAATTTCAATAACTTAGATCTGAAAGTCCTGGTGGCAATCTAGTCTGGTGAATACATGATGTAGAATTTTTTTCAGTGTTTTAACTAACATCTTTTCATTTTAACAGCTTTTGGAAGACATTCAGTGAGAGAGAATCCTATTTCCTAAGACAGTCTATTTCTTCTACTTCTTTTTCCTTCTTCTCTTCCTCTTCTTCCTCTTCTTCTGTTAGGATTACTAGGTGAGAACTCAGGTTGTCTGGACAGTGACAAGGTGAGAATTCAGGTTGTCTGGACAATTACAAGGTGAGAACTCAGGTTGACTTAATAGAAGGAGCAAGCTCATTGGCTGAAGTGGTTCTTCCCAGAAGCCCTTGCATTATCCCACGCCCATTCTCTGGGAGGATAAAAGAGACAACATTGGGCCCAGAGAGCAGATTGGACTGGAGAAGGACAAGAGTTAAAGAAAAGAAGACTCTGCACTACATCTGGCTTGACGCAGCTCTCTGCAGGAAGGGAAGTCACTTCTCTGGACAAGAGTTAACAGCAACTGCCTGAAGACAATGGTTCATTACAGGAAGAAGAATCTGTCTGAGAGATTTGAGTAGACACAGCAGATCTCTTCCCAGAGAGCGATCCAGCAGCTTCTGGAGATGACAGCTCACTACACATTGTTCTAGCTTTACTTTGGTTTATTTGCTTTACATAGGATTAGTCAAAATTATGGTTCTAAAACCCTCCAGGTATCTAAAGGAAAGTAATTCAATGATTTGAATATTCAGAAGAGAGAGAGCATGGAATGTTGTGCCACAGTTCTCTTTTATTGTCCTGACTTGGTTTCCCAGAACTGTTCTGCCTCAGTTCCTAATTGTTCTGCAACACCACTGCTCCCTCCTAATCATGATGATCCAGACAAGGAGAAAGACCTTCTATCTTAGACATCATGACCCCTACTTATCAGAATGCCTCCCCTCACCCTGCCAGAACCAGATTGATAGTCCCATTTCCACTCTCAGCATCCTGACTCCACCCCTGCCTCACTATACCTCCTTTGTCTGAGCCACGTGAGAACTCTTGTCTCCAAGAATCCAGCAAACAAGAGTTCTCAGTTGTAATCCTAACATTCTTCTTTTTCTTCTTCACCTTCATCTTCTTCCTCTTCTTCCTTTTCTTCTTCTTCATCTTCATCTTCTTCCTCTTTTTCTTTTTCTTTCCTCTTCTTCATCTTCTTTCTCTTCTTCCTCCTCCTTTTTTTGAATAACTCTATCAAGAAGGATCCAAGGAAGCTCATAGCCATGCTTCTTCTAGTCAAGAAAGTGTTCTGTTCGACTAAGCACCTCTCATTTCCCCAGGCACTCTATATTTTTCTAAGGCTTAAGTGTCATCCTAGATTTCATATTCCCTGCAAATTGGGAAAAGTACTCAGTATCACTGAGGAATCCAAACACCCACACCTTTTAAATTTAAGCTAAATAGGGCATTTCCATTGTTAATGGTTTATAGGGTAGGATGTTGAATTCAGCAACATGTGAAAGGAAAAAAAGTTTAAAAAATAGTGAATTTGGGGGCAGCTAGGCAGTACAGTAGATAGAGGTTCTGTCAGGAGGTCCTGATTTCAAATATCACCTCAGACACTTAACACTTCCTAGCTTGTGACCTTGGGCAAGTCACTTAACCCCAATTGCCTCACCCAAAAACAAACAAACAAAAAAAAATTATGAATTTGAAATGCCCACAGTAGCATTCATAAAAAAAAAAAGAAAAAAATTAAAATGTTCCTGCAGCCTAGTCATTGGTAAGGATAATGTTTTTGTTCATTATATGTGGTTTTAAGAAAGACCTAATGAAATAATAAAAACAACTGTAAATAAAATTTATAAATAAAAATGATAGTTCATGATAAAGATAATCTTGATCACTCATCCTTCTCAAAAGTATGATTTTAGTGATCTCAGGAGCAGATTTCTCTTGTTTCTATGTGACTATTATCAGTTTTGCTGTTATATGGGTATGTAGCAAGAACCTATTCCTATAGAAGACTTATGGTTATCATACATGGTTTAGCTGATCAAGAATCTCTCAATTTCCACTGTAGGTTTTCATTCTTTCATTCATCTATAATATTTTTAAAGATTTGAATGAGAACAATTATGAAAATTAAGATACTTGAGACTTTTTCACACTTGATGGCCATACAGATTTTTTCCTTTGCATTCCTTTTTTTATCTTGCCCCCACTTTGACTTTAGAATATCTCAAATACACTGTTAGATTTTACTTGAATACTTCATCTTTCTCCTGATTAAACTTTAAAGCAGGTCTTTTTAAATACATTCACCCTTTTTACCCAGGAAAAGTTTGCATAACCCTATCTCAAATCTGAGGCAAGGTGTTTTTAGAAGTATTTGTGCATCGCAGTGCAAAATGTGTATGTTGTATGTTTAGAATTAAGACTACAGTGAAGTTGCAGCATGATGCAGTATGGGCAAGAGCTGCCAGAACATTTTAGATTCATTACATGCTTGATTTTCAATTAATGTTTAGTGGTTGTGTTCAGAAATATTTTACTATTGCCACATTTTTCATCATCCTTGGTTAATTACATTACCCCATATGGGGTCACAAGCCACAGTTTAAGAAGTTTTTAAAATCATACAGTCTATTTTTTGCTCTGCTTCAGAAATTCTTTTGAAACCTCCAACAATATTTTTCCCATGAAGCAGCATTATTGTGCTCACTGTGCTATCATCAAGAGTCACATAGAAGAGGCAAACATATAAAATTTGGATCCTTGTAGAATGTACATATATTGATTTCATCTGAGATCTGCTGAGAATATTGGTGTAAAGTGTAAATAGTTGCTGTTATAATAGATTTGATATACACATGCAATTTTCAGAAAGAAAAAATCTAAGAAGGGAAATTAATACAAAAGTTTAAATTGTGTTTAGTATATTTTCCCACAGAGCTAAATTATGTCTCAGCTGTAACTTTCATAGAGAACAAGATTACATTTTCTTTTTTGGCTTTTTTATTCGAAATAAGCACTTTTGCGGGGTTTCTTCAGTGTGTTGTTTATGGACACATCTGTATTGTTTTGTGACTCATCTCAAGTTGCTGAAATCAAAAAGGGACAAAATAAATTTCTTTCCTTCTAAACAACTTCAACAGCGTGCCTAGATATTCATTTAAAGATGTATTGTCATATTTTGCTTACCTCAGTAACTCTTATTTAATTCTGTGGAAATGTCATAAAACTTCCTGCAGTGCTATGGTTTTACATAGATAAAATTAGCTAAAATTGAGGTTTAACTTTAGTTGAGAGTCAGAAGAAATTGAATTTAATTTATTAAGGAGTGCTAAAGTATATCTAACCTAACTTGCTTGCACTATAGATGAGGTTGCTCAGGAAAAAAAGACAAGAAAAAGTCTAAAGTCCTGAAAATAACAATTAATAAAGCTAAACTTCTATCAATTATCTATCTTTACTTTGAAGATTGCATTCAGTTTAAGTAGATATATCTTAATATCTTAAAGATATATCTAGACAATTAGTTTTTGTTTATAGACTTATTCTTTTTCTCATACCTTTTCTATATATCTAGGATTAACGGCATTACCTGGATGATTAATACACACATGCATATGTGTTTATAAAGATTTTAATATAATTGGGTTCCTTTGTAAAGAAACTTAGTAAAATATTTTTCTAGATTTTATAGAATGTCTCAGACTAACAAAGCAATCACACATACATAAACACACATACACAAACACACACACACACACACACACACACACACACACACACACTCACACACACCTTCCCAGAGGTAAGTTTCTTCTTCTATATGTTCTTCATTTTGTTTATTTTTTTCTTTAATAAAGCTTTTTATTTTCAAAACATATGTGTGGATAATTTAGCACTGACTCTTGTATTGTCTTGTGTTAGTTTTTTTTCTCCTTCTCCCCCCCAATTCCTTCACCTAGATGGCAAACAATCCAATATACATATTAAAGTATGTTAAATCCAATATATTTAAATATATTTATACATTTATCTTGCTGCATAAGAAAAATCAGATAAAAAAGAAAGAAAATGAGTAAGAAAAGAAAATGCAAGCAAACAACAACAAAAAGAGTAAGAATGTTATGTTGTGATACATATTTAGTTCCTACAGTCCTCTCTCTGGGTGTAGATAGCTCTCTTCATCACAAGATCATTGGAACTGGCATCAATCATCTGATTGTTGGAAAGAGTCATGTTTATCAGAATTGATTATTGTATAATATTGAAGTTGCCATGAACAATGATCACCTGGTTCTGCTCATTTCACTTAGCATCAGTTCATATAAGCCTCTGCAGGCCTTTCTAAAGTCAGCCTCATGATCATTTCTTATAGAACAGTAATATTCCATAACATTCATACACCAAAAGTTATTCAGCCATTCTCCAACTGATAGGCATCTATCTACTCAGGTTTCAGTTTCTTACCACTGTGAAAAGGGCTGCTACAATTTTTTTTATTTTTTTTTTAATTTTTTATTTTTCATATGTGGGTCCCTTTCCTTCCTTTAAGATCTCTTTAGGATATAGGCCCAATACAAACACTGCTGGATCAAAGGATACGTATAGTTGATAACTTTTTGAACATAGTTCCAAAGTGCTCTCCAGAATGGCTGGATCTGTTCACAACTCCACTAACAATGTATTAATCACTTTGCTTCTTCTTAAAAATAATAATAATAATAATAATGAAATTTGGCCAATCAAGAAGCATCTTATTGAGCTGCTATTTATCAAAATCACTATATAAATATTGAAGAATTTTAATAGACAAATACAGGAAAGAAATGAAAAGGCAAAAATAGAGTTTCATTTCTGATTTCAAGGATTTCATATTCTTTTCTCATCACTTTTCACAATTGTGTTTCTTTGGTACCTATAAACTTATAAAAGTGATACTTCTCTTTGAAGATGCAGCTCATGACTCAGATGTATCTTCAACTTCCTTGGAATGCTTTTGTCATTTTTTTCCCATAAGTTGACCCCAGAGAGTTGAAATAAAATCTTAGAAATCCTACTCTAGGGCTGTTTAATTTGTATATATCCTAATAAGGTATGTATTCTTTCCATAAACCATCCCTGATTTTAATACTCCTTCTCCTCTTCTTCTTACCTTTAATTCTCTCCCTTCTCCTCTATCCCCTAGTGATATATTTATTTTCTTTGACATTTTGAGTTATGTCTCAATTTAAAACTATGCATAGAGTGCTGTTTAATTATAAAGAAATAGGCAAATATTAGCTTTAGATTATATTTGGAGTAATTATTTGACAAAGATGTGACATTATAAACCATTTTATTATGCTTCCATGGATAAGACTATTTACAGTAGTTATTTGCCAAGTTCTAGTTTATTCACTATGTAATCTGTTTGACTTTGTCTTGAGCAAAATTTCTTTAATGGCAAAAAATGTACAGATATTGTATGTGATTTCCCCATAAATAGTTGTGATTTTTTAATTGATCATCACATAATGTGTATCAATCCTCTGCATAGCTGCTAGACTTGACCTTCTTGCAAATGTTATCACGGATAATGCACATGTAACAATGCAGGGATCAAAATCCTAGGCAGTGCTTCTCTACTTTATGACATATAAAGTATTTTTGCAGTTAAAACCAAAGGTTTCTTTAGTGGTCATCTAGTTCAACCTAATTATTTTATGAATGAAACATCTGTCATATTTGAGATGATGAATATTCCATGGACTTTTAGGAAGAAATAATACAAGGAAGATTCTTAGAAAGAAGAGGAAGAGATATAAGAAAATAGAAAGTAATCCAAATCAATTTCATGCCAAAGTACTGACATAAATAAAATTACAATCAGTATTAATAAAAATATAGATCCACATAATTAGAGATTCAATTTCACTGCTTATAATATATATATATACATATATATATATATATATATATATATACATAAATGCTACAAAATATCATGGCAAATTGAATCTACAATTGTGATATTACAGCAATAAAATTACTAATAATATATTTAATTACATACAATAATATTCATATGAAAGAAGAAAAAAATCAAGAATTGCAAGATTTCCATTTATGTTATAAAGCAATAATAATCAAAGAAGTTTGGAAGAAGATAGATTGAAGATAGAAGAAGACTGTGTTTATGTTTATAGGCTGATAAACACACAAGATTTAAAAAATAAAAATCCACATTTCAAAATATTGGAAACATGATTAAAATTGTGGTAATAATTATACAGATATTATATAAGTGAGATAATTTTTTTTGTTAAGATATATACTGGACTTTTGATCTCATTCTAATAAGTAAAAATTGGGAGCTCTCCATTACAATTCAATAGCAAATGTGTTTCAAAAAGGTGCTGAAAAGATTGAGCATTTAAGTGATTTGCTCAGGGATTCTCCACTGAAAATATTATAGTAAGGGATTAAAGTGAGTAAGAAGCAAACATGGCAGAGAAAAGGCAGGGACTAACCTAAACTCTTCCAATTTCTTTTCCAAACAGTTTTAAAAGAATATCTGAAAATGAATTATGAAGTGTTAGAACTCACAAAAGAATGAAGTAAAACAATTTAACAGCCAAAGAGTGTCAGCAAAAAAAGTTTGTTGTACCAGGATGAGATCAGATCACTGCACCCTCCATCCTGGAAGCAGAAACAAATTTTAGCTAAGAATTAAAATTCAAGAAATAGACTTTGAAATGAGGGAAAAATAGGAAAAACTGACAATAGAAAGTTATTATGGTGAGAATGAAGATCAAAACACAACCTGAAAAGAAAACAACAAACTTAAAGCTGCTACAACAAAAGACTCAAAGAAAAATATTAATTGGGCTCCAGCCCAAACAGAATTTATGGAAGCTCTTAAAAAGAATTTAGAAATCAAATAAAAGGAATATAGAAATTTTGGAAAGAAATGAGAATGAGGCAAGGAAATAATTAATGAAAAGTAAATAACTTTGTAAAGAAGATACAAAACTATTGCAGAAAAACAATACCTTCAAAAACAGAATAGACCAAATAGTAAGAGATGCCAAAAAAATCCATTGGTGTGTCAAGTTTTGTTAGTGGCTTCTCCTAATTATGCTGAAGCTGAATGTCAAGAACCCCAACTTTCACTCCATTTTTGATGTGTTGGCAAATTGTATTATGTGCCTATGGGACAGGATTCAATTTCCAGCCTAATGGCTCAAGGGTCCACTCTGGCCCTTGCTCAAACAGCTCTTATTTTCTGTGTGCCTCCCAACATTCTGTTCTTCTGCATTATCAGTGGGAACTCACCTGTGTGCTGCTGGGGCTCAGAATGAGAACCCATTCTTTGGATTGTGGGGAGCCACAATCCTCCTAGGGCATATAGATAGATAGATAGAGATAGAGATATAGATATCTATGTCTCTATCTCTCTATCTATCTCTCTATCTATATACATATATATATAGAGAGAGAGAGATCTCTCTCTCTCTCTCTCTCTATATATATATATATATTCATTCTGCTGGCCAAAGTTAAGACTGGAAGGCCAAGCAGTGACCCCAGAGAATTATACAGATGATTGTAGCCATTTCTAACTGCTAGTGGAGGTGTCACTACAAAAAGTAGCTGGGCTCTAGTCACAGAAAAAAACCCAATATCTGCTGCATCCTCTATGACAAGCAGATTTTCCTTGGTATCCACTAACCTCAAGTAATCTTTCTGGAAAGACTGTTCAGAATTTGACTGATTACAATTTATCTTCTTCCTGTATTTTTACTATAGTCCAATGTGGGAGTTGTGATCCTTTCTTTTCACTTCAGGGTCTCTGCCCCTTGGTGGAATTGTCCTCTCTTGCCAAACAGATTTTCTCAGTGGAAACAGTTGGTTTATCAAACTGTTAACCAGAATTCTTCTTATCTCTCAACTGTTCTACTCCCAGCAGAGGTCATCTTCAGACGACATGAATATGAACCAAAAAATCTGAGACATTCATTGAATTCATTACTTGTACACCTGGCTCTGGAATTATGATGCTCCTATCCCCAAGAATTCCACTTTTGTCCTACGTTCTACCTTTTTATACCCTATGAACTGATCCAATTTCTTTTATCCACAAATTCATTCCATCAAATAGAATTCTAGACAGGGCACAGAATTATTTTCATCCTAAATCCCTTTTTTAAAATGTATATTGATTACATTTTAGTGAATTGGCAAGACCACAGAGCTACAAAGAAGGGAAAACATCTTGAAGAGCAATGATCAAGTTCAGAACAAAATCCAATATTTTTGCTTATTAGTTTCAAAGAAAATATCTTCTTAAGTGTTCCTTTTACTTTTCTTGCTTGTCTTACTCCTATGTTCTATGTATTTGTTGACGGAAAGAGTAAGAGACTCAGCAAACTGAAAGCAGGTAGCTGAAAAAATCCAGATGATACGGGGCCACGGAGCTGATGAATAAAATTTTAGCAATATGTCTTAGAGAGAGGGAATAAAGAATCTCTTGAGTGGAGAATTCAAAGTCCACATCCAAATGGGGGAAACCATATATCAAAAGGATATAGAATAGTATAAAGAGGGAGGAGTATAATTGACAAAGAAGTCCAGAGAGTGAGGAGTGAAGCTGGCCAAAAAATAAATGGGTGATTAAAACTAAACTTGGCACTTTCCATAAAAGAAAAGCAGCAGGAAGAACTCACAAGCCAGAGGAAGGAACTATAGTGACAAGTGACTATGTAGAGTGAGAATTATAGAGAAAGAAAACCAGAGAGAAAAGAGCAGAGACCAGAAAGCAATGATTTTGGGGAGCATGATATTTATTTAAAACAAACACAATAACTAGGGGAAGGGATCACTCATTTTGCATTGTTTACATAGTCAAATTCTATGCAACTAAAACTAGATATTTTCCTATCTAAACTGTCATTATCCCCACTCTTTTAGGTGAACGTAGAGGTTTTTAGCTTTAATCTAAATGTAGATATATGTAGTAATCTTATTTCACTTCATCAGAATTTATCAAATATTGAAGCCTTCTAAAATTATTTTACTTTATTATTTAAATTAACACATTAATTATCCTACCCAATCCAGGTTATATCACCTTCAGCTTCAATAAACATATAATTTATTCTTAAACATTATTTTTAAATGATGATCAAGACAAATTCAAATAGAGTCATCGGTTACATCAATAGAAAATAACACATTTGAAACTTATCCATCAATACTCTTGGAATCTGTCTTTTCAAAAATCACCTGTTAATACACCATGTTATAATTAATTTTCTATCTTATTCACAAATATAATGAGTGGCTGTCAAATGCTGTGCTGTGATTAAATCTTTGTAAGTCTGTAAAATTCCCCCCAATTTACTAGGTTAGTAATTGTGTAGATAAATTAAATGAGGCTAATCCATTATGATTTCTTCTTGGCAATGCGGTCTCCTAATGTTCATTCTACCTCTTTGCTAATGGTTAACAAATCATTTTTTTTTTATTTAAAATTTTTCCTGTGATTAGCAGCACTCTTATTGGTCTATAGTTCATAGAATCCACATCTTGTTGTTGTTATTGTTGTTTTACGTTTTTTACAAATTCACACAAACTGATTCTCATAAATATAACGAATGTTTTCAGTGCTATATTGCTAGTAAGGGGTAGAACAGAGACATCTATCCAAGTGTCCTGGCTATAGGCCCTATCCTTTCTGTTTCTCTATACTATGGACCCCACTTAGCAATGAGATTTGATTAATGAGTAAATTGGTGAAGTAGTGGATAGAGTGCTGAGACAGGAATTAGGAAGACAAGTTCAAATATGGCTCCAGATACTTACTAGCTTTATGGCTCTGAGCATGTTAACTAATTCTCTTTGCCTCAGTTTCCTCAACTAATAATTTCCCCAAATTAATAGATAAAAATTAATAGATAAAAAAAGACTCAAAATACCCAAAGTTATCATGAGTATTAAATGAAATCACATTTTATAGTACTTAGCATAGTGCCTGGCATGCAGCAGGCACTATTAAAAAATGCTATTCTCTCCCCTGTTAGGGTTACCAGGTGAGAACTCAGGTTGTCTGGACAGTGACAAGGTGAGAATTCAGGTTGACTTGACAGTTCTCTGGCTCAGACCTTTGGTTTGGGCCTTTAAAGGGAATTTACACCTTAGGAATTCTAGGAGGAGCAAGCTCATTGGTTGAAGTGGTTCTTCCCAGAAGCCTTTGCATTATCCCACACCCATTCTCTGGGAGGATAAAAGAGGACAGCACTCCAGAGATAGGAGAAGTCTCTGCTCTACATCAGGCTTGACACGACTCTCTGCAGGAAGGGAAGTCACTTCTCTGGACAAGAGTTAACAGCAACTATCTGTTATGTCTGTATGACACTTAGTTGATTCATGCTTCCCATATTCATCCACAATTTTTTTGTTTGAGCTTAAAGTTAATTTGTGATTAGTATATCAATAATATTACCAATCTTAGAATTATCTATATACTACATATTCATTAATATTATATTGTTCACTCAATTAAGTTGTGCCTAATCCTTTGTGACTCATTTGGGTTTTTTCCTGAAAAAAGATACTGGACTGATTTGCCATTTTCTTGTACAGTTCTTTTTGCATAAACTGAGGCACACAGGATTAAATGCATCTAGATCACAAATTTAATGTATGCAAGGCCATATTTGAACAAATAAAGACATGCCTTTCTGATTTCTGGGCCAACATTCTCCCTTATTAAACATAAACCAATCATTTTTGAGATAATTATCCAATGAATTCCAAAGGAAAAAAAATTCTGAGTTCTCTGAGGAAGATTAAATAGTAGAATGGATCTACTGATTTATGGGATCACTAGTGGTAAGGGAAGAAGTCACAATTAAATTTGGGGAAATGGATGAATTTGCTTTGACCACACATCTAGATGAAATAATACCACTAAAAACCTTCACATGGAGAAAAGAGCAAAAAATATACATAGATGGCTTAAGTCATTTAGTACCTTGGTCATTGCATTTTACACCATTAACAAAATACTCAGGAATTTTCCAGTTTCAACATCTGTGTTGCTTGCCTATGACAGAGGGAAGGAAGAAGGAGGAGAGAGAGAGAGAGAGTTAGACAGATAGACAGAGACAAAGACAGACAGAGAATGGAGGGAGGGGGAAAGAGGAGAAGAATAAGTATAATGATAATGATGCATGATGTAATGGCAATGACAATTCTTAAGAAAGCTATCCCAGCCAAATAATTGTATAGGTTTAAAAACTGAAATTACTCCAGTTCAGAAAAAAAATAGTAGCAGAAAAAATAATAACTCTAAAACTGAAAGGGAATGGGAATATTCTAAAATATTCTTTAATTAAACTCAGAAGATTATAGTTATTGTAAAAAAATGCAAAGAGGAAAATGTACATCATTTGGCTTCAAAATAGCCTGATTAGGTACTCTTCTACAGGCCTTTCTGTATTTTAGGCAAAGTAGAAAGATAACATAACAGAAGGGCTAGAATACTTAATCTGGAGTCAAGAAAGCTCAGGTTCACAAAACATTTATGTTATTTACAAACTACTTTGTCCTGAGCAATGGAATTTTGCTCTTTGAATCCTGATTTTCTCATTCTAAAAATGTGATAATTAATAAATAAAATACAAACTAAATAGAATAATTATGATTGGAAATGTGAGAATATATTAAAGTTTAAACTTTGAAATGACAATTTCTTGTTGCTCCAGTTTATTATTTTCTGTTTATCATAGTTCTTTATTTTCCTTTTCATACTGATTAAAAACACTTGCTTTTTCTCCCTCCTATGTTCCTTTTCCAGAAGAAAAATAACAAACAAACAAACAAACAAACAAACAAACAAACAAACAAAAAACTACCAAATTTAAAGAAAAATCTCTAAAACTACACATATACAAGAAAAACAAAGTTCCCAGTGTCCTGGTCAAAAATCAGTTGGTATTTTTCTGCATGTAGAATTCATGACCTCTCTGCAGAATTCTATTTCACTGAGACTCTGGAATCACAACTGTGCATTGCTTTGATCAGAATTCTTAGTTATCTGATAGTTGTTCAATTGACAATGTGCAAAAAATTTTTCTGTCTGCTTGATGAATCTTTCATAAGTTTATATAACATATAAATCTCTTTGGGATTTGTTATTGTTTTATAATCATTTGAATCATGTCTGATTCTCTGTACCCTTATTTGGGATTTTCTTGGTAAAGATGATGGATTGTTTACTCCTTCTCCAAGTAATTTTGCAAGTAAGGAAACTGAGGCAAAAAGGATTAATTGACTTAGAGTCACACAGATAATAAATATGTGAGTCTGGATTTGAACTAATGTGCCTCTGGCTCTAGGCCTAGCATTCTAGTATACTACACCAACTAGCTCGGATTTAGATCCCTATCAATTCATATTCATAACCATAATATATACATATATGTACATCCACGTGTATGTGGATGTTCACATATCTATATATTTATATCTATCTAACTGTATTTATATGTACATTTCTATATAAGGAGAGAGAAAGATATATAGATATATACATAGAGAGAGATACATATGTATGTATCTCTGTATACACACACAAATACATGCTTAAATCTATACTTTTTGTTTTGCTGTACTATTTTTGGTGGTATAAAATCAATGCAATACAAAGATAGGCCCATTAATTGGTAAATGACTATTCATTGTATATGGTTAAAAATAATAATTTTTTTATTTCACAAAAGTAGTGAAAGAACACAATTTCAGAGAATTCCTCATCTTTTAAAGACATATCATATAGAAATACATCTGTGATGAGTCATAATTCTCTTATTCTTTTGTTTACTATTCTGTCTAACATTCCACAGATAGGTATATTAACTTAAAAATTATGGAATATAGGTATTGGGAAAGAATACCATCTTACAGGGGCTCAGTAAAAGTACTTTTAGGATGTCTAATATCACACAGCAGTGCAAGATACTTTATTCTGTTTCAATGTGGTTTTGGTTTATTTTGCTAATTAGCTATATTATAAAAGTTATCCCATATAATTTACAGAATATGAAATATAATAAAAATTTGCTTAAAATGTTATTCTAAAAACTTTTCTTGTTTTTTTTCTTTTTTTTTTTAATCTGTTTTCATTTATTTGTTTGTTTGTTTGTTTGTTTGTTTGTTGAGGCTGGGGTTAGTGGTTTGCCCAGGGTCACACAGCTAGGAAGTGTTAAGTGTCTGAAATCAGATTTGAACTTAGGTCCTCCTGAATTCAAGGCTGGTGCTCTATCCACTGCGCCACCTAGCTGCTCTTGTTATTCTTAAAACTGTCTACTTCTGACAACAATTATGTTTGTTTCAAGCTTTCTTCACCATTATATTTTTGATTGAATTTGTTGATAGCTTTTACTGTTGTTCTTAAGGTGTCAGCAGTATTTCCCTTGACAAAAAGGTAGAAGACACATTCATTGTGCTGTTCAACATCCCCTCTGTAACTTGCAGTAGAAGAGAACTACCAGATAAAACATTATTTCACTTCTTAAGAGTAACAAAGTTAGCATGTCTCATAACCAGAACTTGAAACCACATCATCACAACTTATTTTTTATTCATTATATCTCACTTATTTACTTTTAATTTTATGTATAACAGTGAGACAAAGGCTCAGGAAAGGATTGATATCTTCTACTAAATTATCAGCTAAGGGGGAAGAAAAAGGTTTTTGTTTGTTGTTGTTAAACAATGAGGCAGTTTGAAATATGTTTTATTTTCATCCAATACCAAGAGACTATGAAGGAAATAAGTTTACTAACAACAGTGTATGTCAAAAAAAATTAAACCATGGAATTTTTCCAGAAGTATGTAATTTTTATCAGAAGGAAGGAAATATTTGAGTCAATCATGAAAGAAATAATTAGAAAATAACTATGCTCTTTACAATTCTTTTTTTGTAAAAAAAAATGGAATTTGAAAAAAAAAAGTAATACTAGACCTAGACTCTGAACATATGTCTAATATAATTTCTAAGTGATCAAGGGGGTTTGTGGTGTGATTACTGAACTATTTACACTTAGTTGTGAAACCAGTTCACTATGAGAAAAATAAGAATAGCAAAGAAATCTCACAAAATAAGGAAAGCAGTAACAAATAAACAAGTTTTGGTACATGATTATGAAAACTATTGAGCTAGAAGAAATGATGAAATGGTTATATTTTAGAATATATACATATATATACACATATACATGTACAAACATATATGAACATATATAAATGTGTATACATACATTGAATGTATGTATATATTCTTATACATTCATAAATGTGAAAGACTTAGCTGCTCTGGTAAAAGCAGTGCCCCAAAGCAATTGTGTAGCACCAGAGAGAGAGACAAAGAGAGACAGAGAGAATCAGAGAGACAGAGAAAGAAAGAGAAAGAGAAACTGATTAATTCTGAATATAGATTGAAAACATTTTCAAAACATTTTCTTTGTTTTATTTTTTAGACCCACATATATGGAAATATGTTTTGCATGACTTCACATGTGTAATAGATATCATATTGTATTCCTTTTCAAAGGGGGGGTGGGAGAAAGAGAGAGAAAATTTGAACATTTTTAAAAGATTATGAATAATACATGTAATTAGTATATACTTAATGAAAAAAAATATATATATACACATGTGTGTATATATACACACACACACACACACACACACACACACACACACATATATATATCTTTCTTTTGCTATCCATGAACCATTTATCTATTGAATTTTCAAGGTATGCATTTTGAGCAGTCATATGTGCATGAATGCATCTGTGTATTATGTCTTGGATACAAAAATTCTATAAGATTAACTTGGGCTAAAGATATGGCTTTATAGTTGCTTATTTGCATTTTAATTGTAAATAACAATTTGATTCTCATGAATTTTTTTTTTCATTTTCAGTTATCAACATTGCTCATTTTCCCTTCAGCGATTTTTTTCTATCACTGTTCTTGTCATGAACTCTTTATTCCTTATTCTTTTATTTTGTTTATAATAAATACATTTGAATCTGAGTTATATATGCATTTGGACCTTGAGCTATTATTTGGAATAAAAGGTAGATTTATAATTAATTTTAGCAACATAGCTTTTCATTTTTCAGCATTTTTTTTTATTCAAGGATGAGGTGAGTTATATGGTGCAATTATTAGAGGACAGAGTCTGAAATCAGGAAGATTTGAGTTCTAATCTTGACTCGGTCAGTAATTGTGTGATCCTGAGCAAGTCATTTAACCCTTATCTGTTGCATGTTTTTAATCCATATAGTGGAGATGTGCTGGAAAAGGAAATGGCAAACTACTTCATTATCTTTGCCAACAAAATCCTCTGGACAAAGTCCATGGAGTAACATAGTGAGATATGACTGAATAATAATAAGAGCCTTATCTGGATAGCCATGCTGTTTTTGTGTATCAAGAATCTCCCTTAGTGTTTGTGTCTACATGCTGTGTGCATCATTTTATTTTTCTTTTTTTACTTTTATAATGTATACATGAGTATTATTGTTTATGTAAAAAAACAAAAAAAAACAAAAAAACCTGAAAGCAAGTTCAAGATAATTAGCATCAACCTAAAGTATGCAAATTCCTAAGGAATCTTATTTCATTCAGCCACTTCTGATTTTTTAAAATAGTGTTTATTTTTTTTCTGGATAATGCATGTATATTAAATTTTTAAATACACATTTCTTTATGAATCATGTTAGGAGAGAAAAATAAAAACAAAAGGGAAAAACCACAAGAGAAAAAAAAAAGAAAAATGAATTGAGCATAGCATTGTTGAATTACATTAAATCTCTATACTTCTTTTTCTGTATTTAGATGGTGTTTTCTATGCAAAGTTAATTGGATATTGCCTTGGATCACTGAAAGACTCAGAAGAACCAAATCTTTTATAGATGATCATTGGGCAATCTTGCTCTTATTATGTATGATGTATTCCTGGTTCTTATTGTTTCACTCAGCTTCATTTCATGTAAATCTTTGAAGGCCTTTCTAAAATCAGTTAGCTCATTATTATTTAGTGAACAATAATACTCCTTTATCATTATTTAGCAGAATTTATGATGCACATCTACTCATTTTCCATTTCTTTGGAAACCATAGAAAGCTTATAACAA
Organism: Sminthopsis crassicaudata; assembly: GCF_048593235.1. Taxonomy (NCBI): domain Eukaryota; kingdom Metazoa; phylum Chordata; class Mammalia; order Dasyuromorphia; family Dasyuridae; genus Sminthopsis; species Sminthopsis crassicaudata. Next base: position 668,081,114 of record NC_133618.1, read on the forward strand.
AGAGCTATCACAAACATTTTTTTAACATATTGTCCCTTTTCCCTCCTTTATGCTTCCCTTGGGATACAGACTCTTTAGTGGTATTGCTGAATCAAATGATATGCACAATTTTATAGGCCTTTGGACATATGTGCATCATTTTTTCAACTGTCAAGATTCTGCATTTAACCTGTACAAACCTTTTTTGAATGAAGACCATTTAGTATTTTCACTAGATATTTAATACTGCTTGATCACACTAACTTCCATCATATTTTGCATTTTTATTTGAGATACTTTTCTTTTGGTTCCCCCAGATAAATTTCATTGCTATTTTCCTGACACTATAAAATAACCTTGTTCCTTTACTTATTCAATCCTTCATTAATGTTTCAGAAAATAAGTAAAGTCATTTATGTAATGGTGTGATTTTTATTATATTGGCCAAGCCCACCAATAAACTATTAATATTTCTGTATTTAGCTATGATTTTATTTTTGTAAACATAGTTTTGTAGTTATAATTATATAGTTACTGCACATGTGGGTAGATATATCCTCAAATTACTTTTTATATTTTTCATGTATTTTGAATGCAATTTTTCTGTCTGTGATTTTTGGGTGTTAATATGTAGAAAGGCTAATGCTTATCTCTTATTTATATCTTAAAACTTTACTAAATATATATTGTTTAGTTTACTATTTAGGGCTCCTTAGATTTATATAGAATCTACCAACAGTGATAATTTTGCTACTTTTTTGTTTAACCTTATTGCCTCAATTTCATTTTTTTTTCTTCTTGGTATATATACATATACACTTATTAGAAAAAAAAAATCAAATTCCTAATTCTAGGAATAATTTAAATCCTGAAGCTTGATCTTATTAGAAAGAATTATATTATTTATTAAATATAGTGCTTATTCTTGTTTTTAATTTCATATTTACGAAAAGCATATTTATCACTTTTTGTGAAAAAAGGTATACTGTACTGACATTTGTCAACATATTTTTCTTTTTATGGTTTATTACTAAAATATTTTATATTTTTATGAAATGATTAGATGCATTTATGCATTTGTTGTTGCTTCATTTTATAGATTAGAAAATAGCATCAGAACTTTATTACTTTTCTAAGATCACAAAAGTATTAAGAGAAAGAAGTAGAGAATCCTAAACAGAATTTTAAATTTTCACCTCATGCTCTTCTCACCAAACAAGCAGTATACCACGATAGAAAGGAAGTTGACCCTGTGTTTAAATAGTACAAAGGTATGGATATTACCTGTTATACTTCCAATTCTGTGATAATGAATTTTTCCTTTAACACCTCTGATAATTTCTTTACATCTAGAAAACAGGGGTGATTATAATATCTGAATTATTTCTATACATATATATCATAGAACCCGATGAGTCATTTTACAAGTCTCCGAATACTTTGAAGAATGATATAAACCTGCCAATTCAGTGATGACAACATAATATGAGTCTATTGTTAGAATTGTTATTATGGACACCATCAGCACCACATATAGAGACAGCTATGTCTATTGTTAGGCCAGACTTGTGAAAAGGTGGGCAATGTAATTACTGGGCTCTATTATGACTAGGTTTTTTATTTTTTTTAATGAATTTATCCCTTTATCTTGGTTATCCTATATGTTATCTCTGAGTGATTTAGTTAGATAGACTTAGAAGGTCAGTGGAAAGAACTACTCATTTTTTTTTTAATTTTCCTACCTTAAATGTGAGGTTTGTCTTTGATATCTGTGAACAAAAAAGAATCAATATTCATTCAGAGAAGAGTCTATGATATCAATTCTTCCATATACAGCTTTGCAAAACATCACTTATTCTGAAAATATGCCCGTTTTTCTAAAGGTAATTTTTGAGAAGCATATGTAAGCCATATGGTAAGACTCACATATGTTTATGCACATAAATGTCAAAATAAAAAAGAAATAACTAAGTCAATTAGTAATGGAATGGAAATGTGGATTTTTTCTGAGATCACAAAATTAGTATTGGTACTTATAATAAAATTTAAAATATTGGCTTCTTGAAGCAGAATTTATTCTGATCCTAGCATAGTTATTCTTGAATGCTTGAACATCCCATTATAAATTCTCTGAGATCCATTGTGCATGTTATACAACTATTTGATAGGTGTTAGTGAGGTTTGTTGATGTGACATTTTTTAATGATGCTGATTAATCCATGGATGATGAAAACAAATCTTGTACTTTTCATAGTTAATGCAGTGTGTGTGTGTGTGTGTGTGTGTGTGTGTGTGTGTTTGTGTGTATGTGTGTGTATGTGGTGTGTTTGTGCAGGAATGGTAATGTATAGTTTATTGAAAGTGAACATTCAACTTTGTTAGCCCACTCATGCCAGGATAATTTTAATGTGCTTGAGCAACTCTATTTTTTCTGAAGAATAGAATGCTATGTTTTGCATGTTTTGAATACTTAAGCAAAAGTCATTTATTATCAGCTGAAATGGGCTAAGGAGAGCCATCCCCTCTCATAACTTCTGCTTTTTCTATGTTTAATTCAATATTGATTCAGTTAACTGAACACTATTCAGAAATCTTCCTTAAAATTTTCATTTCAATAACTTTTTATTGAGTGCTAACTATCTGACTGGCATTATTCTACATAAAGGAAGGGGGAAAATCAAAACAGTCCTCCAAAGGATTGTGTATTTTACTGAGAGAAATAAAATCTATATAATAGCTGGAAATAAATGAAAGAGAGGAAGACAGACAGACAGACAAAGAGAGCAAAAACAAAGAGAGAAAGATGGAGAAATAGTGACAGACAAACAGAAAGACAGATAGAGACAGAGAAAGAGATAGAAACAGAGAGAGAAAGACAGAGAGAAATAAAGACAAAGAGAGAGAAAGAGAAAGTCAGAGAGAAAGACAGATACAGAGAGAGAGAGAGAAAATGCAAAGGGAATCCTCACAGCAGAATCAGTAATGTCTTACTGTAAAAAATCTCACCTGAATTGTGACTTGAAGGAAATGAGCTGTTTGTTACAAGGAAGTTTGGTGGAGGAGGAAGGGCATTCCAGGCATACAGAAAAGGTACTGCAAAGGGAAAGACAATGAAAAGAGAATATTGTACTCCGGGAATGCAAGGAGGTGCCAGTTCACATACTTGCTGTGGTGGATACATGTGAGAAAGCAGTGTGTTCAGTTCAGAATAAATAGTTAAAGTTATGTTGATTTCCTCCCAACTTGCCCATAGCTCCTCAAAAAGATGTCTTCCTCATGATGACTTGGCTTTCTTACTTTTTTAAAAGACATAAAATAGGCACAAAAAAAAGCCAGAAAAGATGAACTTCGACTATAGAAAGCTACTATGGTGACAGAGAAAATCAAACCATCGCTCAGCAAAAGGACAAAATGCCTGCCTACAAAACCTCAGAATAAAAATAAATTGGTCTTAAACTAAAAAAAAAAAAAAAAAAACTGCCTTGGAAGAGCTCAAAAAGAATTTTAAAAGTCAAATAAGAAAGGTAGAAGAAAAATAGGGAAAAGAAAGTTAACAACTTGGAAGAGGAAGGACAACTATTGACCAAAGAAAATTCCCTTAAAAATACAATTAGCCAAATGCAAAAAAAAAAAAAAAAAGCACTTAAAAATAGCACATTTAAAAGTAGAATTAGCCAAATGGAAAAGTGGTTAAAAAGCTAATTGAAGAAAATCATTACTTTAAAACTAAATATTGTCAAACGGAACTTCGTGACTCTTTGAGATATTAAGAATCAGTGAAGCAAAATGAAAATAATGAAAAACATATGAAAATGTTAAATATCTCCTTGGAAAAATGAACTAGGAAAAATACATTTGGGAGAAAGATTTTAAAAACTATAGGGCTACGTGAAAGCTAGGCAGACTTCTTGAAAGAAATTATCAATGAAAACTGCCCTGGCATTCTAGAACCAAAGGGTAAAATAGTCATTGAAAGGATCCATTGACCACAGTATAGAAGATATATGAAAAAGCAAATTTAAAGTTATGTTACAGTTAAATTAACAGAATTTTCACAGCAAAGAGAAAATACTACAAATAACCAGAAAGAAACAATTCAAATATTGAGGAATTACAGGATTACACTGGATTTAGCAACTTCATTAGCAACTATATTAAAGGATCAGAGGATCTAGAATATGGTATTCTGGAGCTTGAATTTCAACAAAGAATTACCTATCCTGCAAAATAGAGCATATTCTTTCAATGAAAAAAAAAGTGTTCAATGGAATAGGGGACTTCCAAACATTTCTCATGAAAATACCAGAACTAAATAGAAAATTTGATCTTCAAATCCAATACACAAGAGAAGCATAAAAATATAAATAATAGAAGGGAAAATGTGTTATTTAAAATTTATACTGTTTTCATTCCTCTATCAGAAGACAACACTTGTAAATTTTTGAAAACTGTCACTTTAATTAGGGCAGTTAGAAGAGGGATAAACATACAGAACATGTGTGAATAAGTTGACTTTGATAGTGATGTAAAAAATAAATTAAGGGACTGAAAAGAGTTTGAACCAAGATGTTAGGATTCTTACAAGGTGCTAAGTCACTGGAATGAATAGAAACAATAATTATCTAATTTATCATGGTTCGGTATGATTGATCTGACCCTACAAGAAGTTGTTATGGGCCAGAACTTGAAACAAGGTACTGAGTGAAACTAAGGAGACAATGGTTAAATCTAATTTAGCATTGATTTAATACTACAACAAATAATGGTTTCCTAGTGATAAAATGATTGGTGTGCAACATATAAGCATGAAACTCTCAGGGCCAGAAGGGACTTTGGGAGATTCACATCTAGGATTGACTTCTGAGAGATTCACAAGCCTATGGAAACCCACAATCCCACTCTTGGAGGCAGAGTCAAGATTAATTCCAACTTCCACGTTTGTGCTGGCTGGAGACATTCAGACAAGAGCTCTCGGTAATCAAGGAGAGAACTAGGCCTCTATTAAAACTAACCAGGCCCAAGGAAGGAGACAAGACTTAGAAGGAGAACTCCTGGTTACATTTGGAGATATTACACTGAACTTAAATGAAGGCTGCTTCCAGAAGCTCCTCAAGAAACCTGCTTCAAGAGAACAATTGTAATGTAGAGAAAAGAACATCACACCAAGAGAAGAGGAAAGTGAAGGTAAAATGGAATGACTTAGATCACATGAAGAAGCACAAAAGACCTATTACAGTAGAGAGAAAGAAAGGAAAGTGTTGGACATTATTTGAATCCCAATGACATCAGATTTGGCTCAAAGTGGGAATTACGTAGACCTCCTGTTGGGTATAGAAATGTATTTTATTCTATGGGAAAGTAGGAAAACAAGGGAAAAGAAAATGGTGAAGGCAGATAGAACAGAATAAGAAATATAAGGCAAAAGAGGAGGAAAGAGAGATAATACAAAATGGGCAAATTGAAGAAGCCTGTTTCAGAAGCAAAACATTAGTAAGGAGTGAAAGAGTAAGTAGAACTGTGGATAGAGCACTAGTCCTGAAATCAGGAAGACTTGAGTTCAAATCTGGTCTCAGACACTTAATACTTCCTAGCTATGTGACCCTAGGCAAATCACTTAATCCCAATTGTCTCAGGGGAAAAAATGACAGTGAAAAGAGAGAAAAAAGGTGTAACAGGAAAAATTAGGGTGTAGGGAAATACACAGCTGGTAATCATAATTGTGCATATAAATGGAATATTTATTCTCACATAAAAAGTAAATGATTAGTAGAATGAATTAAAAACCAGAATCTTAAAGTATGTTTTAAACCTTTTTTTTTATTTTCAAAACATATGTACAGCATTGATAGTTTTCAACATTCACCCTTGCAAAATCTTGTGTTCCAAAATTGTTCTCCTCGAACTAGAGATCATTATTGATCACAAAATAGAAAATTTTGATTACATCAAATTAAGAAACTTTTGTACAAACAAAACTAATGCAAACAAGATTAGAAGGGAAGTAACAAATTGGGAAAACATTTTTACAGTTAAAGGTTCTGATAAAGGCCTCATCTCCAAAATATACAGAGAATTGATTCTAATTTATAAGAAATCAAACCATTCTCCAATTGATAAATGGTCAAAGGATACAAACAGACAATTTTCAGATGATGAAATTGAAACTATTTTCACTCATATGAAAGAGTGTTCCAAATCACTATTGATCAGAGAAATGCAAATTAAGACAACTCTGAGATACCACTACACACTGTCAGATTGGCTAAGATGACTGGAACAAATAATGATGAATGTTGGAGGGGATGTGGGAAAACTGGGACACTAATACATTGTTGGTGGAGTTGTGAAAAAATCCAACCATTCTGGAGAGCAATCTGGAATTATGCCCAAAAAGTTATCAAAATGTGCATACCCTTTGACCCAGCGGTCCTACTACTGGGCTTATATCCCAAGAAAATACTAAAGAAGCGAAAGGGACCTGTATTTACCAAAATGTTTGTGTCAGCCCTTTTTGTAGTGGCTAGAAACTGGAAAATGAATGGATGCCCATCAATTGGAGAATGGTTGGGTAAATTATGGTACATGAATGTTATGGAATATTATTGTTCTTTAAGAAATGACCTTCAACTTTACTAAAGTTGTGGATTGTTTCTATCAGTTTTTTAGGTGATTCTATAGGCTCCTCTAAGTATACCATCATATTATCTGCAAAGAATGATAATTTGGTTTCCTCATTATGTACTCTAATTACTTTAATCTCTTTTTCTTTTCTTATTGCCCATGCCAATATTTTCTTTTAAAATATTGAATAGTAAATATTGACTAGTAATTTGTCCCCATTACTTATGATGCTTGCTGGTGGTTTTAAATAGATGCTATTGATCATTTTAAGGAAAACTCCATTTATTCATATATTTTCAATTGTTTCTAATACCATTTTGTCAAGTGCTTTTGATGAGAATTAGGTAAGGGGTACCTGAATGAAATTAGGGTTAACTGAGGTCTAGTGGCAGGTTCGGGATACAGAGAATGCAGCTCTCCTGCAACCCCTTTGGATTCAGCCCAAGAATATAGAGTTAAATGAGGTCTAGTAGCGGCATGAGAGTTCTTTGTAAAGGAATTTACAGATTGTAAAACCTAAATTAATGAAAGAAGTTTATTATGGAAGTAAGGTTGAAGGTAGAAAGACACCAGGGCCAGGGCTGGCACCCGGCAGACAGGAACCTTTGACATGGCCTGTGTTAGGATGCCATATTTGAGGCTCCTGCAAAGAGTGGACTCCAGTTTCCCTCTTTTATAATGGGGGGCTTTTGGTAATTTTGAAGGGGCCTGTGGGTGGAGTCCCAGGTTGGTTCCTGGCTGGTTTCACCCAGGGTTAGAATATGAATAGAATTCAATGGGTTTTTATATAAGGAACTGTTTGTGCTTAGGGTGGGGGTTGGGGAAACCTGAGCAGATCATTAGAATGGGGGCTGGGGTAGCCCAAATTAGCTCAGATCTGATGGGGGCTGGGAATTAGAAAGGAATCTTAACCCACATCACTTTTTTCTGCATCTACTAAGAAAATCTCATGATTTTTATTAGTTTGGTTATCAATATAGACAATTGTGCTAATAGTTTTCCTAATATGGAACCAGCCTTGAATTCCTGGTCTTAGTTCTACATGGTCAAAGTGTATTATCCTTTCTGTAATTTTGTTAATATTTTATTCAATATTTTTGCATCATCATTCATTAGGGCAATTGGTCTATAATTTTCCTTCTCTGTTTTCACCCTACTTTCTTTAGGTATCAGCATTATATCTATGTCATGAAAGGAATTTGCACATAGTATTGCAATTAATCCTACTTTAAATTGTTGGTAGAATTAACATGTAAATACATATGGCCCTGAAGGTTTTTTTTCAGAGGGATTTTATTAATAGCTTGTTCTATTTTTTCCCCTAAAATGGGACTATTTAAGTTATTTCCTCTTCTGTTAATCTGGGCAATCTATATTTTGTAAATAGCCATCCATTTCACATAAACTATCATATTTATTGGTATACAGTTGGGCAAAATATTTCCTAATTATTGCTCTAACTTCTGTTTTTCACTGGTAGAAAGTTCTCCCTCTTCATTTTTAATACTAATAACTTGTTTTTCTTCTTTTTGTTTACTAATCAAATTAACTAATTTTTCTTTTTTTTTTTTTTCTTCATAAAGCCAATTCTTACTTTGGTTTATAATTCAATAATTTTCTTATTTTCAATTTTATTAATATACCCTATTATTTTCAGAATTTCAAATTTGGTGTTTAATTGGAGGTTTTTAATGTGTATTTTTATAACTTCTTTAGTTGCCAGTCTAATCTTTTTTTTTTTTTTTAATATATAAATATATAATTAATAAAACATGAATTTAACTAATTAAACAATTAATAGTTGTTAATTATTATTAGTAAAGATCATCTCCTTCTCTATTTTATGTAAGTAAGTATCTAGAGAAATAAAAGTTCCTCTAAGAACTATTTTGGCTGCATCCCATAAATGTTTATATGTTGTTTCATTATTATCTTTCTCCTGAATGAAATCATTTAGACCAAATTAAAAACAAGGATCGTGTAATATATTGTTCACCAAAACCCTTTTTGAAGCCCAGAGATACACCCAGAATAATAGTAAAAGGCTGAAGCAGAATGTATCATGCTTTATTTGAAGGGGAAAAAAAAAGGAAGTGTAACAATCCTAATCTCAAAGAAAAAAAAAAAAAAAAACACCATATTTTTGTTCTAATTAACAGTTCTAATTAAAATTGATAAAGAGGAAAGCTACATTTTGCAAAAGAGTACCATAGAACTGAAGTAATAGCAATATTAAAACTATATGCACTAAGTACTATGGCATCCATATTTTATTTTTTTTAAATCTCTATGCTATTTTATTTTTCAAATGCATAAAATTTGTAATATTCATTTTTATGAGACTGTATTGCAGATTTTTTCACTCTTTCCCTCACTTGCCCCCTCCATAAGACAGCAAGCAATTTAATATAGTTTAAACATATGCAATAATTTAAAATATTTTCAATTTCTCATATTGTGTAAAAAACAAAATCAGACCAAATGAATAGAACAAAAAACATGAAAAACTAACAAAGACATGAATATACTATGCTTTGATCCATTAAGTCTCTACAGTTCCCTCTCTACATATGAATGATATTTTCCATTTCCAAATGTATTGGGAATTTCCTGGATCACCATATTGTTGAGAAGGATCAAGTCCATCATAGTTGATAATTGAATCTTATATTTACAATGTTTTTCTGTATCTAATCACTTCACTCAGTAACATATCATTACAGGCTTTTCCTGATATCAGCCTGTTCATTTCATATACAATAATATTCCATTACATTAATACACTATAAATTATTCAGCCATTTCCCAAGTGATGAATATCTGCTGATTTTTCAGTTCCTTTTCACCACAAAAAGGGCTAGAATCCAAATACTTAAATAATGTGTGAGTTACAGAAAGAAATAGACATCAAAATTAACTAATGAAAGAGCTCTCAGAATTGGATAAATGTAATCACAAAATAAGAAAAAAGCCCAAGAAAGGAATAGAATTTCATAATATAAATGATAGAATATTTTTGGGGGAAATTGAATGGTATTAGAAGAGAATGTGCTTTTCCTCAGTGGTAAACACACACACACACACACACACACACACACACACACACACACACACGATTATGTATTGGGACATAAAAATCTCCCAATCAAATGCAGAAAAGTCAGATGAATTAAAGGTTTCCTTGTAAGATTGCAATGAAATAAAAACAACATGCAATGAATGGTCAAGGAATGATTAACTACTAATTAGAAGTTAAAAAATCTAACTCTAAATAATAAGTGGGTAAAACATCAAATTATTGAAATAATCAATAATTTCATCCAAAAGAATAAAAATAATGAGATAATATCCCAAAACTTATGGAATTCAGTCAAAACAGATCTTAAGGGAAATTTTATATCTCTGAATTATTACAGGAATAAAATTGCAAAAGCATAAGTGAACACATTTGGCATACAATTAAAAAACATAAAAAAGAACAAATTAAAAATATCCAATTAAATACAAAATTATAAATTCTTAAAATTAAAGGAGCAATTGATATTGATAGAAAGAAAATTATTCAACTAATAAAATAAAACTAAAGGCTGCTTTTATGAAAAAAATAACAATAAAATAGATAAATCTTTGGATAATTTGATTTTAAAAAGAAAGAAGAAAACCAACTTACTAGCATGAAAAATGAAAAGAGTAAATTCACTACTAATGAAGAAATTGAAACAATTGGAGGCTATTTTACCCAACTGTTTGTGAATAAATCTGACAATCTAATGGAAATGAATGAATATTTACAAAAATGTAAATTTCTCAGGTTAACAGAAAGGGAAGTAAAATATTTAACTCCTTTTTTGGGAAAAGGCATTTGAACAAATTACAATGAAGTAGCTTAGAAAAAATCTCCAGGGCTACTTGAATTCACAAATAATATTTAGCAAACATTTGAAGAACAGTTAATTCCTATAATATGTAAGTTATAAAGATCTCAAACAGAGAAACAATATTATACACCAATTTTCCTAGTGAATATTGATGAAGAAATGTTAAATGCAATATTACCGAAGTGATTACAGCAATTTATCACCAAGATAATATACTATGATCAGGGAGATTTATACCAGGAATGCAAAGCTGATTATGACAATTTCAAAAGACTAAAGATGTAAAATAATATCCACATCCAGAGAAAGCACTTTGAGTATGAATGCAGAGCAAAACATATTACGTTTATTTTGTTTTGTTTCTTTCTTATGTTTTTTTTTTCTTTTGTTCAGATTATTATTTCACAACCTGACTGAAAATGAGCCATGTTTAAGATGTATAGCCTATATCAAAGTGATTGCAATTTTGAGGAGAAGGGAGGAGTTGGAGGGAGAATATGGAATTCAAAACTTATAAAAGTAAATGTAAAAAACTAATATATATACATATATACATACATACATATATATATATACATACATATATATACATGCATACATACATATATATACATGCATACACACACATATATATATATATGCATATATATATATATATACATATATATTTTTTATTTATTTATTTATTTATTGTTGTTGTTGAGGCAATTGGGGTTAAGTGACTTGCCCAAAGTCACGTAACCAGGAACTTTTAAGTGTCTGAGGCCATATTTTGGAACTCAGGTCCTCCTGACTTCAAGGCTAAAGCTTTATCTATTATACCTACTAGCTACCCATGAGACATAATTTTTTTTAAAGCTGATAGGATATTGAACATCAGTCAGTCCAGACTCACATTTTATAAGAAGAAAAATAAAAAGCAATGACACTGCTTCACCATTGTTACATAAGCACTAAGTGTAAGATTCAACATTCAAGCTGAAGTACAAGGCTTAAAACTACCTTTCCAATTCTCTTTACTGATTCAAAAATTTTAAAAATGGCCTCAACAAGCTTCTGTACTTAATTAACCTGTCAAAATTTCAAAGTGAATGCTTTTCTATAATCCAATGATTTTCTTGAATTATTGAGGGAATTGAGTCCTTTACAAAATGAGTTTCAATAGTACAAAAGCTAAGGAATAGAATTAAACCACCAGTTCTACTTGCGATTTTGCTTACTTTCACACAGAAAACAATTTAATGAGTTTTAGAAAATGTCCTGTTTAAAAGGACTCTGTATGCTGACTTTGAGAGGAAAGCTTTTATAATGAATAGAGAGTCTACATTTCAGTTATAATTCACAGTTGCTTTATTACAATAAAGAAGTTACTTGACATCTAAGGGGCCAAAAGAGTTCTCAGCCAATAAATTGTGCAATATCTTGATTACTGAATGAAGTTATCTCACTGATAGCTACAAAAACTAAAAAAAAAAAAAAAAAAAAAAAAAAAAAAAAGAAAAGAAAGAAAAAGAAAACCTAACAATATGCCATTTAAAAAAAAATCTAAGAAATAAATGGACAATCTTTCCCTCTAGTTAGAAAATCTCAAATCTTTATACAACATTTAAAAACATGAAGTCCAGGAAGTGGTGGGGGTAGTTCTGACCTACTGTATAAATTCCCAGGATTGGATGAGAAAAGAGTTTTCAGTAAAAAAAAAAAAAAAAAAAAAAAAAAAAAAAAAAAAAAAAAAAAAGTTATTTGACAATAGAAGAAAGTTTGCCTTAAAGTGATTATTATTTTCAATTGTGGCAAAAATTGGCAGTTAGTGAAGGAGAGGCAAGACTCATTTCAAGCCAGATAATTTTTTTTTCCCAAACAGTCTATCAATATCCAATGGGATCAAATACACGGAATTTTTTTTTCATAATTGGTTATGATCAATGCAAATTTAAAACAGAAATTTAGAAAGGAAGAATATTCAAAGAGAATAAAAAAAATAGTAATTCTCTTAGCAAGTCCCTTTCACAAATTTTAAAAATGAAGTTCAGAGCAGCAAATAAGTGATTTTTTCCTTGGTCACATAAGTAGCAAGTAGGAAACAGCCTGACATTCATGATTCCAGAATCCCAATGGAGAATCTATTTCCTATACTATATAGTCTTACTTCTGAGGGGGAAATGTCATAATTCTAGAAATACAATGTTCAATAATTTCACTGATTTTCAAGATTATTCCCCCATTTTATAAGAGACTTCTGGTAACAAAATGTTTTTTTTTTTAATCATGTAAAATAAGAAATACAATCATTTCTTTAAAAGTTTGCTATATTTCATCTTTATATCACTATCAAATTCAAGTATTTTTTTAAATTAGTAAAAATATTTTTTCTTCCTCCCATTTTCAATCTATTTAAGAAAAATAGGAAAGAAAAATATTTCTTTGAAAAAATATACATTGTGTGACAAAGTCTCCTCACTGAGAATAAATATGACTGCATATGGATATAAGTATTTATATGTGTTTATGTATGTGAATATATTATATACTATTGGTATAGCACTGATGTTCCTGATTGAAGTTGAATATAGAGATCTAAGAGTCTTACACATGGACTTGAAAAGTAAAAGCAATAGTAGTTTAAGGAGTCAATAAGAGAGCAAGGTAAGGGAAAAGATGAGGACCTAACTAAAGAGTTTTTGAAAAGACAGATATCCTTTGCTATAAGAGGAAAAGAAAAGAACCATGAATTCTCAAAGAGGAGCAAGTAGCAAGAAGGAAAGACTGAACAACAGTGTCAAATTTAGTACAAATGTCATGAAAGATGAAAACTAAAAAAAAATAAATAAAAAGATCAGGTTTTTTTTTTCTTTTTCTGTCAAGAAGAAGCTGTTAACTTATGAGAAAGTATTTTTTAGGTTTCTTAGAGAATCATATTGTAAAGAGTGAGGAAGGAAGAGAGGACAAAGAATGAAAGCAAGTTTTTAATTTTTAATTTTTTTTAATCTTGAGAAAAAGAAGAGAGATAGAGGATAACAACCTGAGGGGGAAAAAGGCTAATTCATAAGCTGTTGTTCTTTAGGTGGCTTAGAAAAATGGTGAATGTTCGAGGCAGTCTCAATGACACAGGAGTAAGAATCATAGATAGAACTTGAAGTTTATCTAGAGGGAAAGTCACTGAATATGTGTGTGTGTGTGTATAAATGCTTTACATTTGTTTCTCTATATGTATATACTCACATATGAATATATTATTTATGCATTTATCTATACACACAAAGACATATGAAATATATTACGTATTTAATATTGTCCATTTTGCTCCTCATAATGTTCTATAGTTCTTCTTTGTTTATAAATACCTCCCTTCTCCAAACATCTGATAACTAGATTACCCTTTAGTAGTCTAATTTGGTTATGGTTTTATCATTTATGCCCAAGTTATATACCAATTTTGATCTTATTTTGATATGGGGTGTGAGAAGTAGGTCTATGCTAAGTCTCTGACATTATTTTCCCATTTTCTCAGTAATTTATGTCAAATAGTGAGTGGCATCCTTTCTTAATCACAAATTGAACATTTATTCCTCTTACATCCCAACATTTTGTCATTTTGTCTCTCCTCATCCTGGAACAAATTTCACTTTATCTTTTGTATTAATTGTGGCTATTACCTGATTACTATACCCTTCCTCATCAAAATGATGAAGAATTCTCCGATATTTCCCCTATATATTTTTCCTACACACCCTAATTTTGACCCTTTATTAAACTCATCAAATTCCATACTATAATCTTGTTTTAAATATTTTACTCCCTTGTCATTCCAACAAAACTTCCAAAACTTTTCCAGTTCTTGATGATTTCCTAAATGCTTGTCTTTCATTTCCATTCTCTGTTTGACGAATTCAGTTAGAAGAAGGCAAATGAGCATATTAATCTCTTATACTATTTTTTTTATTCTTCAACTAGATCATCACTATGTCAAGGTAATCATTTTTCCCTTTCATTAATGGATTTTGAACTCACTTTATTCAGAAGCTATTCTATAATTTCCCTTTTCTTCTCATGAACTTTTACCTTCCAACACTCTCTCAGCTGATAATCTCATTTTTGGGAATCTATAATGTAGTCATCTGAGCACCACAAATAAAAAGGATTTAGGGGACAGTGAATAGAGTGACTGACTTGAATCAACCAACCAATCAAATCAATTTTTGAAGTAATTATTATGTGCCAGGAACTGTGCTGTAGTCATTTAATGACTTGGATACAGTAAAGTCTGAATTCAAATTCTGGTCAATACATTTCCTAATTGAATAACCAAGTCATTCACCCTCTCAATATCTATTTTATTCACTATAAAACAGGGATTGTGGAAGCTGGGTGGTAGAAAACTAATTTTTCTAAGTTGAAACCTAGCCTGAGGCTCTTGGTGGTTGTATAATTCAGGACAAGTCACTTCATTCTGTATACCTCAGTTTTCTCATTTGTAAAATGAGCTGGCAAAGAAAATGGCAAATCATTCCAGTGTTTTTGCATATAAATCAGAAAAGGGCTTATGAAGAGTCAGAAATGACCAAAACTATGACTACTATACAACAAATAGTAGGGACAAAAAAAAAAAAAAATATATATATATATATATATATATATATATATATATATATATATATATATAAAACAATGTATAGATCTTGGAGTGTTTTCTCTCTGCATCTCTATTTTTTTCTATATTCCTTCTTGTTTTGATTGTTGCTGCTCTATTTTTCTTTCATAATCATCATTATTATCATTATTTTTGACATATCTGATTTTATTTATGCAAAAAAGGAGATTTTATCCCATATCTCTTGAGTATAGTTAGCAATTTTTGCAGTGAAGTGACTTGCTTCATATTGACTGTTTATAATATTGAGGTTAAATTAAATCTGTTTTATTTTTCCTCTTAGAAGAAGGAAATTTTCAAAGAATCACAGTTCATCACAATCATTACTGAAATTTTAGTAACTATGTTTACCATAGCAATGACAAACTTACACAAGATTTCTCAGACTTAATGCTTTTGTCCTGCCCAATGAAAAAGGTTTCTTTTCTTTTAGGAAAGTCTTAGCCTCCTCACAGAGAGTGATATGTTGACATGTATGACAAGCCATACTGACAGGGCCAGATGCATTATTCAAAGTGCACTCTTATTTCCCCATGCAACAAAGAGATATCATCCAGTAGAAGCTGTGTAGAAGAATTTTAAAAATTCTACAATGTTTTCTGTCAGTCTACAGATCTGGGCCACTATAATGGACATTGTCCATAGTTTAACAATGTCACTGATAATGGTGTGTGCGTGTGTGTGCTCAATTAAAAAGAAAAGAAAAGAAAAGGAAAGAAAAGAAAAGAAAAGAAAAGAAAAGAAAAGAAAAGAAAAGAAAAGAAAAGAAAAGAAAAGAAAAGAAAAGAAAAGAAAAGAAAAGAAAAGAAAAGAAAACCACTAAGATGGAAATACACACACACACACACACACACACACACATACACACACACACACACACACATCCAAACCCCTATCCCATGGGGGATCTCTTATGGAGTTTTCCCATGGAATCTTTTAAATCAGCAGAATTTCCTAGTTCATTTAAATATAAAGTAATCATCAAGAAAATGTTTCATATAATCACACATATATACATATATTATGTGTATGCACACATATATACATATTTCATATACTTATATGTAATATGTATTTAGGAATGCAAAAAAATAAAGAATATTCATGATAAGAAAGATCAGTCTCTGTACAATGAAAATTGCTTTTCCAAACTACACTCTAAACTATCAATCAGTTCTTTATGATTTTATCATATAATCGCAGATTTAGTTGTATAGCCTGCAATCTGCCATTTATCAGTATTCATTAATAGGAGGAGTATACCATTGATGGTAAGTATTTCTGTATTGTAATCTCAATCCAAGACTGTTTATTTGACAATTCCAAGGGAACAATGTTGAAAATTGCTATATACCCACCTTCAGAGAAATAACTGATGCAACATTGAGAATGTATTGAAGCCTTTTAAAATTTTATTTTAGGTATATTTTCTTTTGCAACATATATGAAAATATTTGTATTACATCCAATGTATATCAACTATTATATGTATTGCCTTCATAAAGGATGGAGGAATAGAAGGAAAGGGAAAATATTTGAAATTCAGAATTTTAACCCATTGTCTGATTACTACACACATGCTCATTATTCTCTTTAATTCTCGATTACATAATCTTAAAATCATTCTGAAAATCATAGTTTTAGAACTTAGAAAACTCAAAATGCATATGCTCTAAAACCTCCATTTTACAGATGGGGAAACTGAGTCTCAAGGAAATTTTGTCATTCCCCTAATTAATACTTATAAACTTCAGAGGTATTATTTGAATAAAAGTTTTCTGACACCTGGGACAATGCACCTTTTGTACCATTCTACTACAACATTATTAATACTGGTTTAATACCTTTTAATATTTATTTAATGCTTATTAAAATATTTCTTCTCTCCCTCCAGCACTTCTCCTATCCATTGAGAAGATAAGTAATGTGACACTCATTATATGTGTTAAACTGTTCAACTCGCAAGGAAAAAAAGAAAAATAAAATTTAAAATATGCTTCAATCAGCATGTAGTTGTCTACAAATATATTAGATATCTGAAGGCAGAGTTCTTAACCAACTAAATCAAAACTTAATCAAAAGTTCTGAAGAGGTCTTCAATTTCCAAATCCAAAGTCCTCCATAACATCTTCTTTTCTCACTTATAGATCATTAATATTACCAGATTCTCAATTTTCAAGGCATTAGGACACTAAAAGAAATTATTTTAAAAGGTTTAAAGCCAGAAGAAGAAGAAGGGCAACAAAGAGAAGAAGAAGAAGAAGAAGAAGAAGAAGAAGAAGAAGAAGAAGAAGAAGAAGAAGAAGAAGAAGAAGAAGAAGAAGAAGAAGAAGAAGAAGAAGAAGAAGAAGAAGAAGAAGAAGAAGGAGGAGGAGGAGGAGGAGGAGGAGGAGGAGGAGGAGGAGGAGGAGGAGGAGGAGGAGGAGGAGGAGGAGGAGGAGGAGGAGGAGGAGGAGGAGGAGGAGGAGGAGGAGGAGGAGGAGGAGGAGGAGGAGGAGGGAGAGGAAAGAGGGAAGAGGGAAGAAGGAGGAGGAGAATGAAGGAGAAGAAAGAAGAGAGGAGAAGAAAAAAAAAGAACAAAAGAACAAGAACAAGATGAACAAGAACAAGATGAACAACAAGAACAACAACAAGAATGACAACAGAAGAACAAGAAGAAAGATGAAGTACACAGAAGAAAAAAAATGCTTATTCACTGAGAGATGATATTTTGGTATAAGTCACTATAGAATAGGCAGATACAGGATTATGTGGCTTCTATCAAGGTTCCTTAAGATAACCATGTGTTAGTACTAAGGCACATGAGCAGGATCATGGTATTCCGGACTGTTATGATTCTACTATGAACTGTTTTCCTACTAGTACTTCATTGACTCCTAGAATTTGAAAACTAGAAGGAATTTTAGTAATCTTCTTATTTGAATTTTCATTTCACAAATCCAAGAAACAAAGTACAGGGAGAGAAGATTATATTTCTATCATTCATTAAAATTTATATTTAATTATAAAATTATTATTTATAAATCACATATAATTATAGTTATAATTGATCTATAATTATATTGATAAGTAATTAATAATAATGTTTATAATTAATTATAAAATTAATATTAAAATAATTAAATATTATCAATTTCAGCAAACATCATTTTTCCATGTACACACACACTAGATATAGACACACACATATATACTACATATGCATACATTTATTTATATGCACACATATATACACAAAATATTTTTCATTACCCCACCAAAAGGATTAATCAAAATTATGTTAATAATTAGGGACAGATTTAGTAGTAGATGAAAGATTTTTTTAATTCTTAATCCACCATTATTTCCATTATTAGCCATCATGACTCCTGTATCTATACCACTGGCCAGCTGTGTTAGATGAGGTCTCTAATTAAAGCCACAATACAATTGATTATCTTTTTTTCCTGAGGCAATTAGGGTTAAATGACTTGCCTAAGATCACACAGCTAGGAAGTATTGACTTCAGGACTGGTTCTCTATCCATTGTGCAATCCAGATGTTCCAATTGAAATTCCTTTTAAAAAATATTATTAGTCTGAAGACTCTGAAGGTCAAATTTTCTAGACATCAGCACTCTGTTCCTCATACTAGTGGTAATTGCACACTCTTGACTTAATACCCTTAGTTTTCTTAATATTCAACTCAAGTTCCAATTTCTACCAGTAGTTTTTTTTCCAGTCTTCCCAATTACTACCTATTCTCTTCCTCAATTACCTTGCCTCTATTTTGTCTATCACTGTTTATAAAACAGTTTTCTCTTGTGAGATATTTCAGGGCTGGAGACTGTTTCACGTTTGCTTTTAGAATTTCCACAAGTAGGGGCAGCTAGGTGGCGAAGTGGATAGTACACCAGCCCTGAATTCAGGAGGACCTGAGTTGAAATCTGGTCTTAGACACTTAACACTTCCTAGCTGTGTGACCCTGGGCAAGTCACTTAATCCCAGCCTAAAAAAAAAAATTTCAACAAGTTCTCACATTCTGGAACAGCATATCCATGAAATATATACACACACACATATATATATATATATATATATATATATATATATCTTGATTGCAGAATTAATTGATTGATTATCAAGTCTTTCCATAGAAGTCTCTGGATATTTCAATGAAGAAAGGTGTTTTATTCATTTATTTTACTTGAAGGTTTTTACCTAGTGTATAGTGACTGACCAATGACAAAAACAAAATCAAAACAAAAGCAAAAATAAATGTGAAATCTTTGAGCTGTATTATTGGAAGATACATAAGAAAAAATGGGGATGCCATATATCTTGTGGTTTTAGAAAGGGAATATTTGAGATAGTATGCCCACAGACAGGTCTCAAGAATAAGAATTTATTTATCCTAGTGCCATGTCTCTTACACTATTCAAATCCTCCTCACCACATAAAAAGATCAATGCTTTGGAGAATAAATGTCAATAAATTCTATCAATACTTTGGGGGTTGCAATTTTTCTTAAATAATTATTATTACTATTAATTAATGATTATAATTCTAATTAAGTAAAATAAATCACTTCTGATTTATTTTGTTCAGTTTTCCAACATACTTCATCTGAAACCCTGTTCTTTGCAAAAATCTGAGATGCTTAAATATAGAAAAGTAAGAATTTTCACTGTCATATACAAGTTGTGCTGAACCTGTAGCTTCAAAAGAGTTGAGTCTTTGATGTATTTTTAAACTTAAAGCAATTTTAGGTATTTGGATCAAAGCAGCAACTAAATGTAAAAAGGAGGGAGAAACTCTAATCAAGGCTAGAATATTGAATACAAATTGAAGTGTTGGTGGGCAAAAGGGATTCAAGTTCTTTGAATGAAAGGATTTTTTGAATATTTTTCCCCAAGTATTCTCAATTTCTCTTTTGGTACTTAGCACATAGTTGATGTTCAATAAGCCCTCATTTGTTTGAATTGCTTTTTTTTTTCATTTATTGAATATTTAGATTAAATAATTTTATTTTTAGTTTCCTTTGAAGGTTGCTATAACAATAGCCATAAAATTTGATGCTTCATTGATATAGGGAAATAATATGTAGTTGTAAACTTCTGTGTCAATGACAGCCAGCACTTTATCTTCAATTGATTGGCTTAGAGTCTTATGTAAACTAGTGAGAGTTAATTCATTTGCCCAAGTCATTGACCCAGTATGAGTCTGGGGCAGATATTGTTTTTAGCTCTTCCTGATTTCAAGTCAGTAGATTAAGACTAGTTCTTCACTTTTAGAGTAAATGCAAATTTCTTAACACCTTGATCAAAATCCTTTCTTTAAAGAGAGATAATTGGATTAGAAATGAATTGCATGATGAATTAACAGATCAATGAAAGTACCTTTCTACTTTTCATAAGTCCAACATAATATTCACTGCTAGGGTTTTGAGTTTCAGAAAAGAGATTTCCAAATGAAACCTTATGTTTTCCCTCTCCAGTCATTTTATCTATGTGTTTAAGTCATAGATAAAGCTGTGGCTTAAACATATTTTAGTGTTTTGTTTATTGACCAGGATCTTGAAGGAAGGCCTCTATGGTTTTCTTTCAACATCTGAGACAATTGACTGGTTTCCTTAAACATTTTCTATACATTTAAGAAAAACAGAAGAGAACAAAACATTAAGCCACTTGTGTGTGTTTCTGAGAAAGAAGTTATGTTGTTGGAGCTTTGATTATTAGATGATGACTAATAAAGAAGCTATTAATAACAGAGAAGATGATGAGTTTGTATATAAAGATGAGCTGTGTTTAAAGATAATGCTCCTGATTCAAATGTACATTTCTTCAACTACAATTTATAAAGTGACCATAAAATGTTAGATTGAATTAGGCACTAAGCCACAAAGACAAAAATTATATAGTTTTTGCCTTCACATGTAAGGCCGGGAAAACTGAGCAAAACAGAGATTAGAGAGTATTTAATATTTTTTTTTTTAAATAGGAGAGATTGACTGGGACCAAATGGATCCATGGTTTGGTCCCTGGGCTGAATGAGACAATCATCTCAAAGAATCCAGTAGCGAATGTCAGATACAAGATTCTTTTATAGGATAACAAGAATGATGACATAATGGGGGAGGTACCTGGATGGGGATGATCAAATGAGAGGAGGAACCTAGGGAACTGTGGCACAACACACAGAGCTTATATTTTATAGACAGGAATAAAATATAAATACTTATAAACACATTTTAAAACATGCAAAGTAAATATAAGTGGCTTTTTTGGGGGGAGGGATAAAATAAAAAAGATTACTTAGGCTCTCATGTAATAACTGTGATATTTCAATTGTTCTTCCTTCATCTTTCAGTTAGTGCTTCTTATGAAAAATGGGACTCATAATTTTTTTTAAATACTGATGAAATTTATTTCTACATCACTGACACCAATATGAGGAATATGCATCTTCTATTTAATGAAGGCCATAGGCTCCCCTTCCCTTATCTCCCCTTTGTTTCATTCCCTCTCCTCCCCTCTCTCCCTTCTCCCTCTTCTCCCCTATTTTTTCCCCTTGTCTTTCCCTCTCTCTTCCCCTCTTCACCTCTTCCTTCCCCTCCTAACCTCTCCCTTCTCCTCCTTTTTTTTTCTCTTTGCTCTCCTTGATCTCTTGGTTCAGAAGAGCATGTTTCTTTTGAAGCTTTGAACTAATATAATTATAATCTTTGAGCTCACTTTTCCTGGAAATCTTATTTTTTCCCTTCAGATAATAAAGACCTTGGTAACTGCCAGCAATGTTCTATTGTGAATGACTGATACTTCCCTTTAATAAGATTTTCAGAGGCTTATTCTATAAGATGTCCAGCTTCTCAACAACCACATCTCTTCTTGCTGTAAAATTGTCTTGTATGCCAAATGCCTTGTAGTGATGAGACTTAACTTTTCTGTTGACAAAACAACTCTTATTAAAAATAAGTTTAAGAAGAAAAATGATTGTGTCTTTTAAAATATAGAGCCATTCTTCATTAAGAAAATAATAATTAACCTACATCTTGAGTCAAATTCCCACTCCCACCCACCCATGAAAGGTTCGAGTCCCCTTGTTGTATTATAGATTTTAACCTCAAAATTGGTATTAAAAATAATCACTCTTAAAGTATTCTTCAGATTCTTAAAGCTCAGCCATTCCATTAAAGCAATCTATCATGGCTGTCCCAAATAAGGATTTTTTATCTATATTATTTACTCAATTATCTTTCTGCTTCCACTTATTATGTAAATTTTCATAACCTTTCCCTTTCTACTAGGCTTCCTCCTTCATTCATTCCCCTTATTTCAAGTGTATAAAACCTTGTGCTCAGGTCTATCTTTTCAAAGAATTTTCTATAATATGTACAAACATAAAACTAAAGGATAAACAAATATATGAGACTCAGGGCACTTTAAATATTGGATAATTTAAAATTCAAGGCAAAACAATAATTGCTTATTAAGTGATAGCTACATACAAATCAGTGTATCAGTTTAGGCTCTGGTGTTGCAAAAACAAACTTGATAATATTCCTTTCCTCAGGTTCTTCAACATAGTATATAATGGAGATATGATATTGAGAATAAAATACTTACATAATACATATCAAATAATAGAAAGACAATGATTTTTTTGAAGAATTAAAAAAAAAATCAGAGAGGTATCAGGAAGAGAAGGAACCTTGGAGACTGAGATTAAAAAATCATTGCAGATGTTGGATATCACTGGGGAGATACAGATATATAGAATGAAATGTCATATCTTGGAAATGACTAAAAAGCCAATTTAATTTGAATACCAAATATATAAACAGTAGTAAAAGAAATAAGATTATAAAATTTATTGGTAGCAAAAATATAAAAGGTTCTAATGATAGTATTACAGGACTATGTAGTTTATCTTAGGGACCATTGAAAACCACCCTTGACATGATGTCTAATATTCTATTTTAAAGGCTCCAGTAAAATTGAAAAAAAAAAATGATAGAGAGAGAGATGGAGATAAATAATGGTGAAAGACAGAAATATGAGAGAAACAGAGACTAAAATGATTTTTCGTGTCTTCTGAAACCATTCCATATAGAATTCATGCTCCTACTTTAGCTAGAGTTTGTTATCTTTAAAACTAATTCATTCTCTCGGTTTGTGTTCTATTTTACCCAATGTCATTTTATAATAAACTCAAGTTGGTGGTGCTAAAGAGGATTAAATAGAATGCATTAAAGCCAGTAAAAGTTATGCCAGCCTTGTTAATTGACTTATCCCAAAGGAATAATAAAATGATCATTGAGTCATAGAATTATAAAAACTTAAATTTGGAAGAGACATTAAAGGTCAACTCATCGAACTTTCTACTAAATAGATGTTGAATTTTGCTCTCTGGCAAGAACTTGCAACTTTATTCTTATAGTTGGTCCCTTGTTAATTAATTAATGAAATTATTTTTATGTATCAAAATGATGTTAGCAGTGTATTTTTTCCTTGGACATATTTTAATAATTTAATTTTATAATTTTACTTGAGAAATCTAAAAAAAATTAAACAAAAGCAACCTTCTACTTTTGTTTTATTTTATTTTTCTTGGAATATTGCTACACTATTGTCAAAATCTCTAATTGTCAAAAGCAATATAAGATTTTTAAATGAACATGAGTTTATACTGTCTTTCCTTTAAAATAATAGATATTCCTCAAAAAAGGAAAATAATTATAGCAATCCTTGATGAATCCAAGTTTGCATGTGTGTGTGTGTGTGTGTGTGTGTGTGTGTGTGTGAGTGTGTGAGTGTGTGTGTGTGTGTGTGTGTGTGTGAGTGTGTGAGTGTGTGTGTGTGTGTGTGTGTGTGTGTGTGTGTGTGTGTGTGTAGAATATTGGTGAAAAAAGACATTAGTACATTAGTACCATTTCTTGGATTGCGGAAATAAACTATCTGTGAATTTTGTTACAGAAAATAATTACAAAAACAAAATAACATTATTTGCTATAAGAATATGGCATTTCAATCCTATATATGTGTGTGTACTTATATTTATAACTGAGCTCTATATCTCACACACTGCTTGTTGCCCTTGAGGTTTTTAAAATCACTCTGAGCATGAAGCAGTTTCCAATAACACTGTTTCAATAACATAGTGATCATCAAGGCTGACCAATCAATATGTGAATAAATTGCAATCTGGGATCTCAAGAAGACACTCAATAAGGTTAAGTCCACAACTTCTAGATAGCAATTCTCACTTCAGGATAATTGTTAGAAAGTGTTGTTGTTGTTGTTGTTGTTGTTGTTGTTGTTGTTTCGCCTTTCTTTTTTTATGTTTCTTAAACACAGCTCAAATTTTTAATTATACAATTCTTAAGCATTGATCCCATTTCTGGTCTTCTGAGATGAGAACAAATCAAGCTTTCCATTGCATGTTACAACAGTGAAAATGTTTGAAAAGAGAAAGTTTCTTATTTTGGGGCTAAAATACAGTGTTAAAATTTCTCAGTTGTTTACATAATTTATATCGAAGTATCCAATTCCTTCTATGAAAGAAAATCAAGTTCATGATATGAAGTCTTTAATGATGGAGATGATCTATAAATAATAAAAAATGTAGTAGTTTTTTTGGTATATGTGATGATACTTTACTATTATTTTTGTATTTTGGGGGCAAGAGTAACTTGAGTTGTAACAAGAGTGTATGAAACCATAAGTTCATCAAATAATAATTTGTAAATTTGTAATGGGATATCAGAATCTCAGCACCACCAAGATCAATGTAGCTTTCAGTCTAATTGTACCTAATTTCTAAAAGCAGCCTATTCCTCATTTGTTTGGCTCTCATTATTTCCTCATAGCAAGAATATTTTTATTTTTTCCTTTTTGCTACTTCAATTGTTTTACTTTTCTTTCAAAAAACATTTTCCCATCAAAGTAAGATTTACTATTACATTTTCAAAACTAAAAAGGGGAAAAAGATAAAACAAAACAAAACAAAACAAAACAAAAAAACCAGTAGCTATTCTTTGTCTTTTTTTTTATCTTCTCCTTGCTACCCAGAACTAAAAATGAAGGTTTTCATCTTAATAGCAAAGCAGAATTTATCTTCACAGTTGTTATTGTATGAATCTTTGAATAATGGATATTTATAGACAATTCAGGAAAGAATGCCTTTTCTCCCAAAGGCATCCGTTTTCTAACTTTATTATCAGTTACATTATATATGAAACCATTTTTTAAGTATCTTAGATAAAACAATTTCTTTAGTATAATAATGTGTTTCATATTTTTTTATTAAAATGGTCTAACAGTGTTCTTTTTCAGATGTTTCCATTTAGATATTGTCTTCATGGTTTTCTGTGCTTTGGGAAAGTAATGATGTCTACTAAAATTGTTATCAGTAAACACAGGCCCAAGTCCTAGCTGTCACTGAAGTACTTGCTGATTTAGGCCGATGTCTTTTCTCCCTTTTAAAGGGCAATAGTGGAGACATGTGGGAATGATATCATGAATTCCTGACTTCATTAGGAGGCTATAAGGGCAAGAGAAGGTGCTGCTCAAAATGGCAGCTTGAAGTCACATCACATATAGCAATTATCTATTATATAAACTAAGAAGACTATTAACATAAAGGTAAGAACAGTACAGATGAATCACCAAGTAAAACAAGAAAAAAATCATTCTCAGAGCCTGGGGAGGAGAGAGAAGATATTAGAGAATACGTTATATGTGATGAGACAACTCTATAGGACCTTGAATGAATTATCCAATGATAAGACATTTGTAGGCCTATATGTATGACATGCAAGGCACTGTGCTACTAACTGGGAATACAAAAAAAGGGAGGGAGGTATTATCCCCAGGATTAATGAACTTACATTCTAGAAGTCTTCAGGAGATAGAAATAAGGAAAATGAAGAACTTGTGGTAGTTTGGGAACAAGGGTGGGAAGGCATGATGTGACCATAGAGTAAGACCACAGAGTGGAGAGAAGTCCAAGATTTGACTGACTTGTAGAGTAAAAGTTTTTGAATAATTTAATATAATATTAGAATGATGAATTTGAATCAGTTTGTTGAAGGTCTTAAATTAGAAGGTAAGAAATTCAAACTTTATGCATTTGGGGAGAATTAGAGTTGGAATTAGACCTTTGATGTCACCAAGTCTACTCCTTTGATGACAAAGAAACAGAGACTTCTTGTTCATTTGGGTCAGACCTGATATGGTGACCTCAAATGGAAACATACTGAAGTGGTTTCTCATTTCTTTCTCCAGTTCATTTTAATGACAAGGAAACTGAAGCAAATATGGTGAAGTAATTTACTTACCCAAAGTCACACAATGAGTATAGGTTTGAGGCCAGATTTGAAGTCAGAAAGATAAGTCTTCCTGACACCAGAACCACATTCTATCCATTGTGCCATCTAGTAACCCCTAAAAGAGGTCTGGAGAAGTCATATTACTTATGCAAGCTTCCAGAATTCAAACTCAGGGCCTGTGACTCCAAATTCAAGGCTCTTTCCATGACAGCATAGGTTTTCTCAATCGCAATGATGAGTGCATGAAGGACTTTCTTAAATAATGACCATAGGAAATGGTGATTCCTATCCCCTTCTCAGGTTGTTTGAAATTCACATGTTATGCATCATTATAAGGAATCAAATGTGGATAATAGGTTAAGATGTTTATTCTTTTACTAAGTCAAAATATTTTAAAAGAAAGTTAAGTAATATAATTGGATAAACAGACTTATGCAATACTGTTATCAGGAACCATTAAAAACATAGCTATAAAATAAGCATTTCATCCACTCTCAATACTACACTAATTTAACTGACACCAAAAATAATAATAATAATAATAATAATAATAATAATAATAATAATAATAATAATAATAAAACAATAAAACAAAAAAAAAAACTTTTTGTGAAGATCCACAAATCAAAATATGTAAGGAGTAAATGTCAGAGCATAAAGCATAGCAAAGGTTAATGACCTTTCATATAATGAGCTTCTTCCTTCTTTCCCACTCCCCGACCTCTCTCTCCCACCCCTTCACCTCCCTCTCCCTCCCTCTCTCTCTCTCTCTCTCTCTCTCTCTCTCTCTCTCTCTCTCTCTCTCTCTCTCTCTCTCTCTCTCTTTTCCTTTTTCTCTGTCTGTCTCTCTGTCTCTGTTTCTATCTCTGTGTCTCTGTCTCTATGTCTGTCTCTGTCTCTTTGTCTCTTTGTCTCTCTGTCTCTATGTTTCTCTCTCTGTCTCTCTCTGTCTCTCTCTGTCTCTCTCTCTCTCTCTCTCTCTCTCTCTGTCTCTCTGCCTGTCTGTCTGTCTGTCTCTCTCCCCCTGAAACTGTGTTTGATTTTCCACCCATCCAGCCAAAAGAGTAGCAGGACCTTACCCACACTTTTTCATCGATAGGGTCTTCTTGTCTTGTATAAACTCTACTCAGATCTATCTTGTAACATGGCAGATATCTTTATCCTTTTAGGTCCTATGAGAAAGCAAATTCAATGGAACCCACAAATGCATATTTATCTTTCATTTGGATAATTTACTCTGCATATGTCATCCTGGAGAGCACCTGAAAAGAATACTGTTCATAAATGCTGAAGCAGAAAGTGGGACAGATAATGACATCACTATTTCTTTCATAAAGTAAACTCTCAAATAATAAAAATATCTACCACATAAGGAAGGTCATCTTCTTATCTTTCTTAGAGAGCAGCTTAGAGCACTGAGATTTAAAATGTTTTGTCTAGGATTCTACTGGCATAAAATGTCACTGGTGAAATTTGAACTTGATTTCTTGGCTGTAAGGCCAGCTCTCTGCCCATTATAGCCACCATGCCTCTCATAAATTCTGATAATTTTGAATAGTTGCTTTTGTTAGTGGCTCATGGAGGGGAATACTTTCAAAATCATTCATACCTCTATTCAGGAGCTTCTTTCTAAAGCCAAAGAGACTCATAAATAGGAGGAGTGCTATGTGGATTTGAGGTCTACTTATACTGAATTTCATGATATCCCAATAACATGTGGTGTCATTTTTTGGCTATCGGAGTAGAATTTTTTGAAAATGTTCTTGAAACAAGGTACTTCCCAGGCCCTAGAGTCCAAAGTCCTTCAAGTGCTCTTGAATATGAGAGTTTGGAGGCCTTTATGTGGATTGTGTAACAAAGCATGACAAGATGACAAGCTCTAAAATTGGAAGGGAATTGAGTTGGTTTTAGTTACTTTATTGTATAAGAACAAATTAGCATGCAGAAAGACCAACTGAGTTGGGAGCAGAGAATCAGAGCTTTGCAGATGGAAAGGATTTTAAATGTCATATAATCACAGTTCCTTATTGTATCGGTGTCTAAACTGAGTTCTAGAGAAGTAAAATGCCCCAAATTCCTTATATCACAGCCTTTTTTACCATAAAATATTGGCACTTAGTATAAATGTGTTTATATTCATAGACACACTAACATATTATGTCACTCACACATATTTATTTATTTATCTTTGAAAAGTGCTTTATGCACCTTGTATACTTTTATCTTGATTACAACCTTGAAAGATAGGCATTATTATTTTTCCCATTTTATAAATGAGGAAACTAAGGCAGAAGTAAAATGACTTGCCTATGGTCATAGAGCTATTAAGTTACAAGAAATCACATTGAAACTCAGGTATTCTTGCTTCAAGATCTTGTGATGTAGCAACATTTCCAAGAGTCAAAATTTTTCAAAAAATATTCTGGCTCTCATAGTTCTCTGTGATAGGCTTTGCTTTCCCATCTTACAGATAAACAAAACAAAGCAAAATAACTTAGCCTCAGTGAGAATAAAAGTCTCAGCCAAATTCCTTACATACAGTAAGTACTAACTTCGATCCTAGGAACCACATCTCCTGACTTCTGTGTTTTCCTTCACACTTCCTAATATTCAAGGATATTGTGCTGCTTGGTTCTCATTCATATTTTTGAGATTTTATTTAAGCTGCTATAGTTTTTAAAATTTATAAATTTATAATGTAAGTGAGCATATAATTAATATTTATTTAGACTTCATGAATTGTACAACATTATAGTGACTCAGTAATAGTTAAACAGTGACTAGAGTACATTTTAAGTCGCTATCCCCTCTGGTAATCATTCATTATACACACACACACACACACACACACACACACACACATTCTTACATGAGTAATTTATGTAACACCTGTGTGCTGCTTAGTATGAGTAAGTTAACTTTTTAAAAAATCCATTATGTACTTCAAAATTAGTTCCTTAATTGTATTATCACTAGAGCAGAATTGACTACGTTTCCATATAAAATATACATGGATTTGACTTTTCTCATTAATACTTGATGCTACATGGTTTAATATTGAATAAAAGCAGCACCCTGAGGTGATTAGGGAAAGAACAATTTATAAATGTAGATTTAAGCAGAGAATGATAAAGGATGCCTGGTGTGCTGGTATTTTTTAGGTGACAGTGACTTATTGTACTCTCTCTGACATTTTTTCCTGTTATTGTTTTTTATTTAGATTAGATGTCAGGTAAGATATCCTTACACTTAGAGTTGTCCTAAAAGGAAACAGAATGCCTTGGTACGTGATTGATTTCATCAAATCAGACTTTGAGCAAAGGCTGCATGACCAGTTGCTGAATATTAAATTAGAACAAATTCAATAAGCACTTATTAAACTCCTACCATGTACCACGTCCTATACTAGATATTTGAATATTAAGATAAAAAGAAAGTCTTCCTGTTCTCCTTAAATTTATACTTCATTAAAGTAGGGGTAGTATATTATAAAGAAGATTTACATTCAGGTAGGTGTGACTAGCAGCAGTTTGAGGTCTCTTTTAATTGTGACTCATTGTATTAAATGGAAGTAAAATTCTTATTTAGCCGAATGGAGATAGACATATATTATTTTTCATCAGTATCTTCTTGAATAGTTAATTGACTTAAAATAGAATTCGATTTTACTTACATTCTGAAAGCTTTCCGATCTAGACAGAAAAAAAAAATAAATAAATAAAGCTCTACCCATGGATTCTAGTTCTCTAAACAAGTATTGACATAAATCTCATGTGGGTTTCTAGATATAATTCTATATCATGGTTTTGTTTTGGCTGGAGATTTAGTAGAACATAAACCATATTAGCTTCTCACAGTTTAGGTTTTATCAGTTGGGATTGGTTCTATTTTGTTTGAATGTTTTAGAATGTGGCCACTCAGTAACTTATCTTGCCTGCTTTGACACACATGTGGGAAGGAATGATTTGGAACATCAATTTATATGAAAAAGTTATAATGTCACGTATTTCCTGGCATTGGAGAACTAGGACTTACATTTATTATATATGAGAGCAGATAATATTATATCTCTATAGAATATTGACAGTCAGTGAGGGAAAAGCAAAGATGTGGTAGAATGTTTTTAAATGAATCCTCCAGACCAGATGGGAATGTTTGAGTTTTTGATGAATAGAATGCTAATCTGCTTTAACAGTCCTGATGGAACTCATTAGCATTATTTTAGCCAAGGATTACTGAATAGCACACACACACTTCCCAATAATATATTGGTATATCCAAAATATTAAGAGAAATATTAAAAGGGAAGCCTTTGTATTAGATAGATGATAGATGGAAAATTCACGGGGAAGGGGGGGAATCTAATAATAGGCTAAGCAGTTAAAGAGATTAACCATTTATAAACAAGTATAAATTCATGGAAACATATAAGAAAAATGGATATTACAATGAATCTTCTATAATGATGCCTCCTCTTCAATCAGTAAACATTTTTTTAAGCTCTGACTATGTAGCAGGTATGGTGTTATGCAGTGCAGTCATATATAAACACATATACTCTATACATAGAAATATGGAATAGACAGCTCCTCAATGAACTTAGAATTTATTGAGGGAATAAATGGACTAATTTTTATGTGTTTGTCATAGCTGGATATCAATATAGAGAAGCAGGAATTCACTAAATAGAAAAAAAATGTTGTACCCATGTAGATGAATGGGCATATATGAATGTATCTCCCCTTATGAAGAGAGACACTGTGAAGAGAGACAGAGTCCAGGTCAAGATGTAGGGATACACCAATAATTGGATGATAGGATATGCCCCATTCTCTATCCTTATTCTCCAGACTTTGATACATGATCACTCTTTCTTCCTTAATAACTCTCATTATTTTTGGGTGTTGGGACATTCCTTCTTCCTGATTCTCCTCTTACCTACTTGACTATTCTATCTTTTTCTTTTTTTCTGGAATACTTGTAAAGGGCTGAAACTGAGTTGATGCACTGAGCACTTAAGGCTAATTACCAATTGGACAATACTCTATTAGCATATATTTGGAGAATGGCCCTGTCCAACTATTCTGTGCTGGCTCGATCTGTGGGTGTAGACAGAGAACTGTGAGAGGGACCAGGGGGTGGAGTAAGACAAGCAAGAGTCACTTTTTGGCTGTGGAGAGAGAAAGAGGGTGTGGAGATTTCTGAGTCCATTCCCCATAAATGCTACCCCAAAAGGCCAAGAATAAAGATCAAGGAATTGTTGCTTATCCTGACTCCAGGCTGATTCTAAGGTATCCAGGGTGCTAACTCAGTCTTCACAAATACTCTTCTAGATTATATCCTCGAACTAATGGTGTCATTCAGAATTCTATCTTGGTTAATCTTTTCTCACTATACTATTTCAATTGGAGATCTCATCATCTCCCAGAATTTAATAACCATCTCTACCCTGAGATCTCTAACATCTTCCAATCTTGCTGAAATTCTTTGTGAATCTCTCCTATTGCCTTTGAGACATCTCCAGCAGGAGGTTCAGAAGACACCTTAAACTCGACATGATGAAATTAAAACACTATTTTTCTTCCTAAACTCTCACTTGCCTTCCCATCACAATTACTATTCCCATTACAAGAGCATCCTCATCCTTTGAATAACCTCAGTTTCACCATTTAGGAAGTAGAAATGCTTTCTCATAATCTTTTCCTTCACACATTCAATCTATGGGCAAAGTTTGTTTAGTTCATCTTTGCACCATTTCCCCCCAAAATGCCCCCTTCTCTCTGACATGGCTAATACTCTAATACAGGGCCTCATCATCTCAAATCTTCATTACTATAATAGCCTACTAGTGAGTGTGTCTACCTCAAATATCTTCCTGCTCCAATCAGTCTTCCATTAAAAATCACTGAAGTGATTTTTCTAAAGTATAGGTGAAGGGCTCATCATGTCACAGGCCTACTCAATAAATTCAGGTGGTTCCATGATGCCTTCAGAACTAAATACAAAATGTCCTGTTTGGCATTTGAACCACTTTGTAACCTATCCTTCTTCTACCTTTCCAGTATTCCTATCCCCTACTCCCTGTTAAGTATTTTTTTCTATTCAGTAACACTTTCCTCCCAGCTATTCCATGAAAAATTCACTGCATCTCTTAGTTTCAGGGTTTTTTTTTTTTTCTGACTATTCCTCAAGCCATCTACACTCTTACTCCTCTATTTTTCCTGCTAACTTCCAAAACTTCTTTCAAGTCCCAATCAAAATAGCTTTTTTAAGACTTCCTTTCTTCTCTTAATCTTATTAATGAGGGAAAGGAAAGGGGGAACCCCATTTCTCAGTGCATAGATAGTAAGATAATCCCATGAGGCACAGTATCCCTTGTAAATGAATTTACAGGCCCGAAAACTTAGATTGATAAATAAAAGGTTTACTGTGGAAATTTGGAAATAAAGCTCAGTTAGAAAGATGCCAGGGCCAGAGGTGGCCACTGGGTGGGCAAGAACCCCTACAAGGTCAGAAGGATACCATGTGTTGGTGGGGAGGGCTCCTGCAAAGAGGGTGCTCCAGCTCGTTTCTTTTATACCTAGAAAATGATGGGAGGTAATCCAAGTTCTTGGTAGGTTTTTCAGCTAGCTCAGATCAGGTGAGGGCTGGGGCAAGATGAGCAGATAGTGGGGCTGGGCCCGGATATTCAAAGGGTGCCTTTGACCAGGATTTGTGAATCAAGGTCAGTCATGGGTTGGGCAATTAGAAAGGAATCTTAAAGGGACTCAACCCCCATCATTATGACTTTGTATATGTTTCTGATAGAATCATTAGATTGTTAAGAATTCAGAGGCAGGGTTAATTTTTGCCTTTATTTGTAATGACACAACACAGTTCTCTACATATAATAGGCATATAATAAATGCTTATTGATTGATTCAAAAAGCATAACTGAGGAAGCTCAGTAATGCAGGTAGAAACAAACAAACAAACAAACAAAATGTTGCTTCCCCAAGCTCTTAAAAAGTAGAGAATATATTTTCTTTTTCTTTTTTTTTTTAATTTGGAATTTTTTTTCACAGTATATATGCATGAGTAATTTTTTTTATAATATTATCCCTTGTATTCATTTTTCCAAATTCTGCCCCCCTCCATTCCCTCCCCCCTATGACAGGTAATCCCATACATTTTACATGTGTTACAATAAAATCTAGATACAATATATGTGTGTAAATACCATTTTCTTGTTGCACATTAAGTATTAGATTCTGAAGGTATAAGTAACCTGGGTAGATAGACAGTAGTGTTAACAATTTACATTCGCTTCCCAGTGTTCCTTCTCTGGGTGTAGTTGTTTCTGTCCATCATTGATCAGCTGGAAGTGAGTTGGATCTTCTCTATGTTGAAGATTTCCACTTCCATCAGAATATATTTTCATACAGCATTGAAGTGTATAGCGATCTTCTGGTTCTATTCATTTCACTCAGCATCAGTTGATGTAAGTCTCTCCAAGCCTCTCTGTATAGAATATATTTTCTAAGGGATGTTGGTGATAGTATTTTGTTATTTAAAAGTATTATACCATAACCAAAATATTTCCACAGTCCAATCATGAAAGTGAAAAAAAATTTTTTTTGAGATATTGAATGACTTAAGAAGCCATGTAAATCCCTTACTACTTAGGACCAAGTTTTAAATAAAACAAGCAAAATATATCTTTTTATTTTGTCAATACAAACAATATATACTATTTTTTTGGGGAAAAGAATAGAATAAGAGATGCAGTTATCACAGATTTCTCCATTTATGTTAATTGATTTTTTTCTCAAGATCGTTTTAGTTTTTAGGTTTTAGTTTTAGTTTTAGTTTTTTTTTTAAGTTTAGTTTTAAAAAGAAAAACTAAAAAAGTTTTAGTTTTCCTATTATTTCTCCTATTCCTTTTGATAGACTGCAGCACATCTTTATCTGAAATTTTAAATGCTATTTTGTGTTTTGTAGAGTGCAGAATATCAATGGTATCCTTCATTATTTTATTACTAAAAAAGTCAACTTTCTCAGATTAGCCTGATAAATGCCTTCCTTTAGCCATAATATGTTTTGAAGTTCTTTGTGAAATGGGGTGTGTGTATGTGTGTGTGTGTATGTGTGTGTGTGTGTATGTGTATGTATGTGTGTGTGTGTATGTGTATGTGTGTGTGTGTGTGTGTGTGTGTGGTTATAGGGTTTCACTTTTCAAACTTCAAAATATGTTTACCATGGGGAAGCTAGATAGCACAGTGGCTCTCTTGCCCTTAGTATTTATTTTCTGAAGCAAAATGCAGCTCAAATAATGCATCTGGTTGAGATTTCATCCTATTCCATAGACAGGTCTAAATGAGGTGGACACTTGAAGTTTACTAGTAGAGTCTCAAATGATTTTTGAGGAGAAAATTGAAGTGTTCAATGGAGTGTAAAATTGAAGGAGCCTGGTTTCAACAGGGGGTTTGCCTCAGGCTTTGTAAAACATCAAGGGAGCTCAATACCTCCCAGGTTGAGTGAAATTTATAGTCTTTCTTTGGCAGATACATAAGGAACAAGCCCTAAAGCAATATTTCCCAAATTACTTAAAGTATTTTTATCCCATCTTGTCAATTTCTTAAACTCCATTATCAGTTTGCAATAAGGGATTCCAAAATATAAATACCAAACTTGAGATTTTCTTCTTTGGATCTTGTTTTGCCCCTTTGCTTGTTAAATCTCCTTACTTGGAGGATAAGTCCCTTAATTTGAGCCTGAATCCTCAACTATGAAATGGGAATGCTTAAAGAATCTACAGTATTGCCTTCCCCAGATGTTATTAAGATTGGATGACCAATCTCCATGCCTTTTTTTATGTGTACAGAATTTATATGACACTATTGTAGGCCCTGAAGATTAAAAAAAAGAAAGAAAGAAAAAAAAAGAAAAAAAAAAACATTTTTATTAGATTTTAATATCTAAAATTTTATAAAAATATAGGAAAAAAGTTAGGTATTTGGAAAATTGAGAATTGGAGACCATCTAATCCAAAAAATACATGAAAGGAAACTCCAATGTAACATGCATAAATATTTTGCCAAAACCTGTGCTTAAAGAAAACATTTCCTACTTTGAAGAAGCTTCCAATATCATAAAATGTAGGGAGAGACATAAATTAACAAAAAAAAATCATGGAAGGGACTAAATATGGTGGTTGGAATGATATTCAGAAGCAAACATTTTTCCCCAAGGCAATTGTGGATAAGTGACTTACTCTGAGTCACACAGCAAGAAAGTGTTAAATATCTTGAGTTCACATTTGAGCTCAGGTCCTCCTGACTTCAGGTCAAGTGCTCTATCCACTGCACCAACTAGCTGCCCCAGACACAAATTTATGAGATATTCAAGGCAAGGTATCTTTCATCTAAATAAGGTGAAGAAAAAAGAAGAAAGAAGTAGAAGAACAACAAGAACAAGAACAAGAAGGAAAGGAAGAGGCAGTGGAAGTGGAAGAAGAAGAGGAGGAAGATGAAATAATTTTTGTTTTGTTTTGTTTTGTTGTGGAACGTGGAAGGCTTAAAAAGTTTATAAGATGTAAAAGTTGGAGGACGCTTTGAAATCATTCATATTTGAAAGAAAAAATATTAAATAAATATGCAAAATGGTTGAAAAGCTGATTTAAGATTTTTTATTTCCCCGTTGACTAATACTCTCCACCCACAAAATAGTATTTGTATTAATAGATTCAGAATTTGTGTAATTAATTATGTGTTTATATATTTTCTTCTTAATCTAAATATAAGCTCTTAAAATCAAGATTTTTTTTTTCATTTTTAGTTTTATATTCCAAGTGTCTAGACACTACATGGCATGCAGTAGATCCCTAATTTTGATTAACATTTAAGACCTGTAATTTCATCAATTTAACTACTTCCTTGACCTCTTTAAATTACAACCACTCAGGGTATTAGTAGGTGCTTTTTAGAGTAGCTGTAGTTCACCTGAAAAATAGTCCATTTGCATTCAAAGTGGTGGAAATTTTGTATGAATTTAGATAAGCTTTACTTTGAAGACAGGAATACCCCCCTACCCCTGATTTCATCCATTATGGTTCATTGACATTATTTTTTGTGACAGGAGGATTATATGCATACTATAGTATATCAGGAAGAACTTGGTGCAGAAGTTGATTTATGGAAAGTAAATAATTACATTTTATAATACTTATTACTAGCTGTTGCTTGTCTTTCATTCTTGAAGAGAACTATGGTTTCATAGACAAAGTGATATCATTCTTTATAAATAAATTGTATTTAAGTGAAGTATTGTTGAAGTAAAGTCACCAGCCTCACCCTTTCCTCCAGAGCCATCTGGGTTCAATAGCAAGATATAGATCAGGAAAACTGGAAATGGTCCTGGTTGTAGTGAGAAACCTTGGAAGTTTTAAATTAAAGTCTTTTCTAAATCTCAATTTGTTTCAATAGATGAAGGGTAGGCAAGAAATGAAGGAAAGTTCTTCCCTCTTTCCCTTCTTCCCTCCTTCCTTCCTTCCCTCCTTCCTTCCTCTCTCCCTTCTTTCTTCTCTTCCTTTCTTCCTTTCTTCTTTTCTTTCTTCCTCTCTCCCTTCTTTCTTCTCTCCCTTCCTTCCTTCCTTTCTCCCTTCTTTCTTCTCTCCCTTCCTTCCTTCCTTCCTCACTCCCTTCCTACCTCTCTCCCTTTCTTTCTTCATTCCCTCTTTCCCACCTTTCTCCCTCCCTCCCTTCCTCCCTTCCTTCCTTCCTTTCCTTCTCCCCTTCCTTCCTTCCTTTCTCCCCTTCCTTGCTTCCCTTCCCCCCTTCCCCCTTCCTTCCTTCCCTTCTCTCCTTCCTTCCTTCTTTCCTTCCTTCCTTCCTTCCTTCCTTCCTTCCTTCCTTCCTTCCTTCCTTCCTTCCTTCCTTCCTTCCTTCCTTCCTTCCTTCCTTCCTTCCTTCCTTCCTTTCTTCCTTCCTTCCTTCCCTCCTTCCTTCCTCTCTCCCTTCTTTCTTCTCTCCCTCCCTTCCTTCCTTCCCTTCTCCCCTTCCTTCCTTCTCTTCTCCCCTTCCTTGCTTCCCTTCCCCCTTCCCCCTTCCTTCCTTCCCTTCCTTCCTTCCTTCCTTCCTTCCTTCCTTCCTTCCTTCCTTCCTTCCTTCCTTCCTTCCTTCCTTCCTTCCTCTCTCCCTTTTTTCTTCTCTTCCTTCCTTCTTCTCTTCCTTCCCCTCTCCCTTCTTTCTTCTCTCCCTTCCTTCCTTCTTCCTTCTTTCTTCTCTCCCTTCCTTCCTTCCTTCCTTCCTTCCTTCCTTCCTTCCTTCCTTCCTTCCTTCCTTCCTTCCTTCCTTCCTTCCTTCCTTCCTCCCTTCCTTCCTTCCTTCCTTCCTCTCTCCCTTTTTTCTTCTCTTCCTTCCTTCTTCTCTTCCTTCCTTCTTCTCTTCCTTCCCCTCTCCCTTCTTTCTTCTCTCCCTTCCTTCCTTCTTCCTTCTTTCTTCTCTCCCTTCCTTCCTTCCTTCCTTCCTTCCTTCCTTCCTTCCTTCCTTCCTTCCTTCCTCCCTTCCTTCCTTCCTTTCCTTCTCCCCTTCCTTCCTTCCTTTCTCCCCTTCCTTGCTTCCCTTCCCCCCTTCCCCCTTCCTTCCTTCCCTTCTCTCCTTCCTTCCTTCTTTCCTTCCTTCCTTCCTTCCTTCCTTCCTTCCTTCCTTCCTTCCTTCCTTCCTTCCTTCCTTCCTTCCTTCCTTCCCTCCTTCCTTCCTCTCTCCCTTCTTTCTTCTCTCCCTCCCTTCCTTCCTTCCCTTCTCCCCTTCCTTCCTTCTCTTCTCCCCTTCCTTGCTTCCCTTCCCCCTTCCCCCTTCCTTCCTTCCTTCCTTCCTTCCTTCCTTCCTTCCTTCCTTCCTTCCTTCCTTCCTTCCTTCCTTCCTCTCTCCCTTTTTTCTTCTCTTCCTTCCTTCTTCTCTTCCTTCCTTCTTCTCTTCCTTCCCCTCTCCCTTCTTTCTTCTCTCCCTTCCTTCCTTCTTCCTTCTTTCTTCTCTCCCTTCCTTCCTTCCTTCCTTCCTTCCTTCCTTCCTTCCTTCCTTCCTTCCTTCCTTCCTTCCTTCCTTCCTTCCTTCCTTCCTTCCTTCCTTCCTTCCTTCCTTCCTTCCTTCCTTCCTTCCTTCCTTCCTTCCTTCCTTCTTTCTCCATGTTGTATCTGCCTATCTTTCTGCCTGTCTTCCTTCTTTCTTAAACTTATGAAGCTATCTTGGTATATATAGGTTAGATGACTTTTAAGATCCATACCTTGAACCCAAATTATTCTGCTTCTCATTAATTGGCCAGCAATAGGTCACAGCCCATACCTTATTGGTCATTGTCTGGGCTATCATGGCTCAAAATGAGTGTAAATAACACTTCTTTGTATTTTGTTTAAAAATCCTAATGGTCATTCCTTCCCAAGTTTATTTTTTTATTAGATAAAAGGGGTTTTGCCTCCATTCTTGCCTGACCTTAATCACTGAAATATTACTAATTTTTACTCTAATATATAAGTTCAAAATAATTAGTGAAAACTTCACAAAAGCCTTTGTAAGGTTCTCTTTTCAATGTTGAGACGCAGTATCAAAAAATGTCCTTTTGGTGATTAATTATAATGTATTCATAAAAGGAAACACCTTTGAGTCTAATCCTGCACTTCTTCAAGGTAGGTGTTGATAAGCACAACATCTTTGACATGTTGACATTCACTTCCTATTCTCACCATGTTAAATTATCTTCATAATATCTGACAAAGACAGTTTTCAAAGTTGAATTAAGTTAATAATCATAAAATTGTATTCAGAACACACTCTCTTCTAAGTCGCTCTAATGGCTGGCATGATGAACAAGCATAGTGTAGAAACCTGAGCTATTTCTGAGACACTTGTGAGAGACATCATGAGAAGATGTTTTCCCCATTTAAAATATGGTAATATTGTCTCTAATGGACATTTTATGAGGTGGAGTCTCATCATTTAGCAGCCTTGGAGCCCATGATAGCCTTCCTAATTAGTTGTTAATGGGGGCAGCATAATGGAGATGAAGCTTAGAGACTGAGGCAAAGTCAGAAGGAAAGTGTTCTGGTTTTTAAGTAGAAGAATAGAACTGAGAATTTTCAAACAGCTTATGAAAGAGGTTTTTATTCTTTTAAAAATAATAAATGGTGGAGCATTCATAGTTTTTACAGATTTACTTTATGTTATTTCTCTATTTCCTACTAAACAAGACAAATAATCATATATGAGTAAATTTTATACTTGCATATATGTTCCTTTTTTCCATAAGAAGTTGGATTGAATGGACACCCAATAAAATTAAAATAGAAATCTGACTTAAATAGGTATAATTTTGGAATGGGAAGTAAGGTAGAAATAATTCATGGAAATGTAGGAATGTGTGGCATTCGAAATTACAAGAATAAAGAATAAATCATGTGTCAATAATGCCAGTCTTGGTGATTGTGGTCAATTTATTTTCATTATCAGAGTCTCAGTTTTCACTTCTTTAAAATGAATGGGCTGTAGTAGATAATCACTGAGGTCCATCCCAGTTTTTAATTTATTTTCCTGGACCAGTTATTCATATTGCATAATATTCCCTTATTTACAACATGGCTTATTTAATCTAATATTTGGTAAATTTTCTAGTGCAGTTTTTTTTATATAATTAATTCTTTACCAATATATCTCTAAGAAATCAAGAAGCATCTGATCAGCTCCTTCTATGTTG
The DNA here is from genome assembly GCF_048593235.1 of Sminthopsis crassicaudata. Lineage (NCBI taxonomy): Eukaryota > Metazoa > Chordata > Mammalia > Dasyuromorphia > Dasyuridae > Sminthopsis > Sminthopsis crassicaudata. Next base: position 668,121,272 of record NC_133618.1, read on the forward strand.
AAGAAATTATGCTTGGCCCTGGAGACAAAATCATAGAAATAAATAAACTCCCAAATCCTCCAGTCCACTCAGAGAGCAATGTAAACACATGTTGAAAAAGTATATAATGAATAGGAGGGGAGAACATACAAAAAAAGTAAGTTCAGGCAGGAGTTACTAGTCTAGTTGAGATGAAATGTAACCTGTGGCAGGATAATATTTATTTCAGTTGATAAAATCAGTTAAAATAAGTAATGTGGGGGATAGATAGGTGGCACAGTAGATAGAGAACCAGCCCTGAATTCAGGAGGACCCGAGTTCAAATCTGGTCTCAGACACTTAACACTTCCTAACTGTGTGACCTGGGCAAGTCACTTAACCCCAGCCTCAGAAAAAAATAAAAAATAAATAAAAAATAAATAAAAAATAAATAAAAAATAAATAAATAAATAAATAAATAAATAGATAAATAAATAGATAAGTAAATAAATAAATAATGTGGTAGCATTAAATTTGACATGGTTTGGCAAGTATTAAATAGTAGGATGTGAGAGTGAGTGTGAGTGTGTGAAAGATAGGAACAAAGAGAAAGAGACAGAATGAAAAAGAAAGATAACAATCAGACCTAATGTAATAGTCATTGCTAGATATTTTAGATGTTATGTGCCCAGGTATGCTTAATGAGCATTTTTCTATTTTTTTTTTTTTTTGCTTTCTGTTAGAACTTCAATTATCTTTCAAAAGTTCTTAGAGTCCCTCTTTTACTTTATATGTTATAGTGAATTTTCTACAAATTTAAGCATTTTTTCTGGTGAATGTAATAATAAAAAAAAAACTCAGCCAATTGTGTCCTGCAGATCACTAGATCATTATTTTCAATACTGGTGGGAATACATTTTAGTCAAAATAATTTTACTTTTCTTAAATCTCTATTGAGTTGTCTTGCAAAGACCTATTGATGTCAGAACCCCAAAAATAGCATTTGGAGATGAAATGTTTCTTTAAAAAATCCTTGATATTATCATAAATACATATATGATTGAAACACATGACCACAAACAAAAACAAAGCAATCAGATATAATGAAATTTGCTATAATCTCAGTTTATCTCTGAAAGGAATTGAATTGTCCAAAGTTTGGCCAATGAAAAGGGGAGATCATAAATTCATTTCCTGGACTCAGAATAGTTTTATAAATGTAATACAAATAGCAGAGACCACAGTGAACTTTTTATACCTTCACAGCATTCACCAAATTCATCATAGCTTTATTTGAGATGAGAGACTATTTTTGTTTGTTTTTCTTTCAGTTCTATTTATTTTTAATTATTTTTATTCTGCTCATTAAATGTTTCCTAATTACATTTTCCAACATTACAATTATTCTTTATTTTAAATTTCAAATTTTCTCCTCATCCTTCACCCAAACTTGAGAAGGCAAGTAGATAGATTTTTATTATATATATATATATATATATATATATATATATATATATATATATATACATATATATATATATATATATATATATATATATATATATATATAGTCATGCTACATATATTTCCCTATTAGAGATGTTGCCAAAAGAAACTGCAGAGAAAATTTTTTAAAATGGAGTAATTTTAAAAATATTTCATTCTGAAATCAGACTTCATCTGTTCTCTCTCTGGAGCTAGATAGCATTTTTCATTATGGGTTCCTTGAAGTTTTTATGGAATTATTATCTTGATTAGAGTAGCTGAGGCTTTCATGGTTGATCATCATTAATATATTGCTGTTTTTGTTATTGCTTCACATGCACTGTTCTCCTGGATCAACTCATTTCATTTTGCATAAATTCATATGACAATTTGAAAATTTTTTAAAACGATACTAATTAATTCTTACATAATAATAGTCCATCAAAATAGCATGCCACAATTTATTCAGTCATTCTACTATTAATGGGTCTTCCCCATTTTGCAATTCTTTACCAACAGAAAAACAACTCATATATAGAGATATAGATCTAAATCTAGATATATAGATATTTCTAAATCTAGGTATCTATACATTTCTGATAGATATGTTTATACAAATAGATCCTACTTTTTAACCTCTTTGGGATATAAACTGACAAGTATTGATTTTTCAAAGAATATACATGCTTTTACAATGCTTTGATCATAATTCCAATTTGTTAAACGGAATAATTTGAATGCTTTAGAACTCCATCAAATTATATTTGTGTCCCAATGTTTCCATATTCTTTCAAACACTTATCACTTTTTCCCTGACATTTTAGCCAATCAGTAAGTGAGCAGTGGTATCTCACAGTTGCTTTAATTTTTATTTCTCTAATATGCAGTTATTTTGAGAATGTTAAGAATGTTTGTAGGTGGATTTGTTTTCTTTTGAAAAATACCTGTTCAAAGCTATTAATCAACTCCCAAGGAAAACATCTCCAGGGTCAGGTGAATTCTACCAAAATTTTAAAGAACAATTAACTCCAATATTATATAAACTATTTGAAAGCATAGGGAAAGAAAGACTCCTACAAAATTTCAATTATGACACAGATATGGTACTGATACCTAAACCAGGTAGGAAAAAAGCAAAGAAAGAAAATCATATACCAGTTTCCCTAATGAATATTAACACAAAAATCTTAAATAAAATATTAGCAAAGAGATTATAGAAAGTCATCCCCAGGTTAATACACTATGACTAAGTGGGATTAATATCAGAAATGCAGGAATAGTTCAATATTAGGAAAACTATTAACATAATTGACTATATCAATAACTAAATTTTTTTAAAAATGCTATCATCTCAATAGATGCAAAACAACCCATTTGATTAAAGCCAACACCCATTCTTCTTAAAAACATAGAGACTATAAAAATAAATGGACTTTTCCTTAAAATGAAGAGTAACATCTATTGAAAACCATCATCAAGCATCATATGTAATGGGGACTAACTAGAACCATCCCCAATAAGATCAGGTGTGAAACAAGATTGCCTACTATCACCATTACTGTTCAGTATTGTATTAGAAATGTTAGATTTGGCAATAAGGGAAGAAAAAGCAATGAAAGGAATTAGAATGCATAATGAGGAAACCAAATTATCACTCTTGCTGATATGATGGTATTCCTAGTAAACCCTTGGGAATCAACTAAAAAACTACTAGAAACAATTCATAACTTTAGCTTAGTTGCAGGTTGCAAAATAAATCTGCAAACTCATCAGCATTTTTATATATTACCAACAAAATTTACCAGCAAGTGATATAAAGAGAAATCCCATTCAAAATAACTGTCAATAGTACAAAATATTTAGGAATCTATCTTCCAAGGGAAAGTCAGAACTATATGAACACAAATGCATAATACTTTACACACAAAGTCAAATCTAATAAGTTGGAAAAATACCAAATGCTCATGCATAGGCTGAGCAAATATAATAAAAATTAAAATACTACCAAAATTAATCTACTTATTTGGTGTCATACCAGTCAAACTCACAAGAAATTATTATAGATCTGGAAAAAAATAATAACAAAGTTCATCTGGAAGAACAAAAGGTCAAAAATTTCAAGTAAATTAATGAAAAAAAAAAGATAATGAAGATGGCCTAGCTTTGCCAGACCTAAAATTATATTATAAAACAGCAGTCATCAAAACCATTTGGTACTGACTAAGAAACAGAGTAGTCAATCAGTGAAATAGATTAAGTTCACAGTACAAAATATTTAATAACTACAGCAATCTAGTGTTTGAGAAATGCTATCAACAAGCTAATGTTGAAATGGGTTCATAATTTAGACATAAGCAAATTAGAAGAACATAGGATAGTTTACCACTCAGATCAGTGGAGAAAGAAGGAATTTGTGACCAAGGATGAACTGAAACTCATAATTGAACACCAAATACATAATTAAGCTAAAACGTTTTTGTACAAACAAAACTTACGTAGACAAGATTAGAAGAGAAGCAAAAAAATTTAGACAACTTTTTTTTTAATAGTTAAAGTTATAATAATGGCCTCTTTTCTGAAATATATAGAGAATTGATTCAAATGTATATGAGAAATGGTCAAAGACAATTTTCAGATGAAGAAATTAAAACCATATTTAGTCATATGAAAAAGTGCTCTAAATCACTATTGATCAGAAAAATGCAAATTAAGACAACTCTGAGATACCACTACACACCTCCCAGATTAGCTAAAATGACAGGAGAAGATAATGAAAAATGTAGGAGGCTATGTGGGAAAACTGGGACACTAATACATTGTTGGTGGAATGTTGAATGCATCAATTCCTTCTGGAGAGCAATTTGGAACTATGCTCAAAAATTATCAAACTGTATGTATCCTTTGATCCAGCAAAGTTTCTACTGAACCTATATCTCAAAGAGATCTTAAAGGAGGGAAAGGGACCCATATGTACAAAAATGTTTGTGGCAGCGCTTTTTGTAGTGGCAAGAAACTGGAAACTGAGTGGATCCCCATCAGTTAAAGAATGGCTAAATAAATCATGGTATATGAATGTTATAGAATGCTACTATTCTATAAGAAATGATCAGCATGTTGATTTTAGACAGGCCTGGAGAGACATACATGAACTGATGCTAAATAGCAAATAGCAAATAGCAAAACCAGGAGATCATTGTACAGGACAACAGCAAGATTATATCACAGTCAATTCTGATGAAAGTGATTCTTTCCAATAATGAGATGATTAAGGCCAGTTTCACTGATTTTGTGATGAAGAGAGCCATCTACACCCAGAGAGAGGATGCAGAAATTGAGTGTGGATCACAACATAACATTTTCACTCTTTTTGTAGTTGTTCATTTGCATTTTGTTTTCTTATTCATTTTCTTTTTTTTTAACTGATTTTTCTTGTGGAGCAAGATATTCATGTTCATGATTTTTTTTTTCTTAAAGATAGATTTTATGTCCATATGACTGTATATGTTACTCCCTCTTTGAGATAATTCTGCTGAATGATTTGCTAATTCCTTCTCACCGCTCCTTTATCCCTGCTATAAAGCTCCTTCTTGTCTGTTTTATGGAAGACAATTTACTTCATTCTATCTCTCCCTTTTCCTTTCTCCCAATATATTTGTGTTCCTTTGCATTCAACTCACATTTTTCAGTTAGATAAACTCCTTTTAATGGCCCTAATAATGAGAAAGTTTTGTTTGTTTGTTTGTTTGTTTTTGAGTTACAATAATCACCTTTCCATGTAGGGATGTAAACAGTTTAATTTTATTAATTTCCTTGTGATTTTCCTTCAGTTGACCTTTTGACAATTCTCTTTGGTCTTACATTAGGAAGTCAAATTTTCTTTTCAAATATGGTCTTTTCATCAAGAAAGGTCGATATTCCTCTATTTCATTTGAATGCTCATTTTTTTAACCTAAAAATTTTTTTGTCAATTTTGGGGGTGAGAAATTCTTGGTTATAATACTAACTCCTTTACCTTATGGAATATTATATTCTAAGTCTGCTGATCCTTTAATAAGGAAGCTTTAAACCTTGTGTTATCTGGACTGTGATTCTGTGAAACTTGAATTGTTTCTTTCTGGATGTTTGCATATTTGCTTCCTGGTTTGATAGATCTAGAATTTAGCTAAAATATTATACAGTTTTTCTTTTGGGATGTATGATAAGAGATGATTGGTAGATTTTTTTTCCACTTATATTTTACTTCTGCTTTTAGGATATGTTTTCCTTGAGAATTTTTGGAAAGATAATGGCTAGGCACTTTTTTAATCATGGCTTTAGGAAGTTCAAGTTCATGTATAGATAAGTGGAAAGATCATCATAGATGGATAGATAGATTGTTTGTTTTTAATCTTTCCTGGATCTATTCTCTAGATCAATTGTTTTTCCAAAGTTATATTTCACATTGTCTTTTTCATTCTTTCATTTTTATTATTTTTTTTATTTCTCATAAAGTCATTTTCAATTCTAATTTATAAAGAGAATTATTTTCTTCAGAGGAATTTTATATCTTCTTTTACATTAGCTAATTTTACTTTTTAAAGAAGTCTATTTTTTCCTTTGTTGTTATTCCTTTAAAAAAATCAATTCTGCTTTTTAAAGCATTATTTTTTTCATTTCTAAATTTATTTATTTTTAATTTATGGAATAAAACTATCATTTCTACAATGTATTACAACAAAAAGATGACTTCACAAGAAACTTCAAACTCAACATGTACAATTTCCTATTCCTTTTATATATATATGGAAAAGTTATTATCAATTTCTCCTCTCTTTTTTTTCTTCCTTCCCCTGAACCCTAGAGATGGCTACCATTACAAACAAATAGATATGTAAAATTTATGGATACATGTATTTGTATTTATGTATGTGTATATGTGTATATATATATACATATATATATATATATATATATATATATATATATATATATAAAACATATGTACATATATATGTATATATATATATATATATATATATATGTAAAATTCTTCTGGGCATATATCTATTTATCACTTTTTCTCTGGATGCAGATAACTTCTTTCTAGTTTAAAAAATAACAACACATAAGCAGAGATCTTGTATCGTTGATATAGTTTTTCTATTATAAGAAAACATGTCCCTTTTCCTAAGTGATACTTATTGTAGACATATAAAAATGCAACTCTAAAGAATTATAAAATTGTACCTCTCTAAAAGCAAAGAATCTAGGTTCCAACGCTTTTTAAAATTTAAATTAAAGCATTATTTTCTTCATTGGCTTTTTATACCTCCTTTATCATTTGCCCTGACATGTTTTTAAGGTAATTTTCCCAATAAGTTTGTGTGTCTCATTTACCAAATTGTTGACTGATTTTTTTTTTTATTTTCTTACATTACTCTCATTTCTCTTCCCTCTCTCCTCTCTCTTTTCCTTCATTTTCAAAATCCTTTTGGAGCTCTTCCATGTTCTGAGATAAATTCATATTTTTCTTGAAGGCTTTGAATGTAGAAACTTTCACTTTGTTTTTCTCTACTGAAGATGTATTTTGATTTTTCTTGTTATCACATAAGTTTCTGTGGCCAGAAGTTTCTCTTTTTTGCTCATTTCCAAATCTTTTATTTGGCATTTGCCTCTCTGAAAATGTAAGGCTCTGCTTCCATAATGAATGATTCACTATGCTAACCTTCAGGTGTTTGTGTAGCTGTTTTTGGAGATACTTTTAGGAGCATGTATATCTTCAGTCCTCCCAAGGTACCATGACCTAAAGAAAGGTATGTTTACTGCTCTCCTGGCATTTGTTCTTATCTGTGATTGATCTCAAACATTATTTTCTGGCCTAACTTTGAAAAGGCTCTCCATTCCACTATAGCTACAAGATTTGGTATACTAATGCTCCTCCTTATCCTGGTAAAGCCACTAAGGAATGCAACCTGGATTTGAGTATAGACAAAGGAAGAATCCTATCCCACTGCTGGTAAAGAAAACCTTATAATCTCTTTCAGACCTATTGTTTGACCCCTTAAAGTCTGTGGCCTGAGAAAATTTTAACCAGATGATGCTAATGATGATTCAGAAATTCCCAAATCTTGTTCCTTATTTTCTGGGTCCAGGGCCACTAGCACATTCTGCTCCACTCAAACAGGTGCAACAGATTTTTCTTGCTGATAGTCTTAGTTTTTTTTTTTTTTTTTGGGGGGGGGGCATCTATGGACTGAAAGATCTAGAAATCACTATGGTTACTATAGATTTAGTCAATCTGAGTTCTGCTCCTGGTTTTCTGAAATTCTATTTTGCATTCTACTTTCACTCTGGTGCAAAAAATCTTTTCTGTTGAACTTCTAAGTTATCTTGGGTTTGAAAATTGTTTGACTCCTTTTTGTGGTTTCTGCTGCCCTAGATTTTTTTAGAATTATTATTTAAAGGTATTTGGAGGGATTTGGGGGAAAATACAGAGTAGTCAACTATAGATTTTTACCTCTACTTCTCCAGTTATGGAATTCCTGTTACAATCCTGGGAGTATACATTTTAGGATCTTTTTAAGCTACTGATTGGTACATCTATTCAATTTCTATTTTAACATCTTATTCTAAGATATTAGAGAAGTTTTCCTTGATAATTTCTTGAAATAGTACATCTATTTTTTTTTCTTTGAGTATGGCTGGAAAGTAATTCAATAATTCTCAGATTACCCCTCCTTGATCTATTTTCCAAATAAGTTCTTTTTCCCCAAATAAATATTTTACATTTTCTTCTTTTTTGACTATAATGTTTAATGTTTCTTGGGGTCTCATGAAGTCATTAGTTTTCAATTAACTTATTCTAATTTTAAGCAATTATTTTAATCAATTAAATCTATACCTTTTTTTTCCTATTTGGCTAATTCTAATATTTAACAAATTTTTCAGTTATTTTTTATATTTATTTTCTCATTATGTAAGATCTGTATTTGAAGGCATTCTCTTGCCAGATTTAGACCTTTGACTTCCTTGAATTCACATAAAATAATTGTTACCTGATTAAGATCCAATGATTGATAAAACATAACATGACAGCAAAATACTAGGAGTGAAAGATATTCCTAAGTGGAATAAGCTACCTTAGAAATTGATGGGTTGGGGGCAGCTAGGTGGTGCAGTCAAGCACCAGTCTTGAATTCAGGAGGATCTGAGTTCAAATCTGGTATCAGACACTTAACACTTCCTAGCTGTGTGACCCTAGGCAAGTCACTTAACCCCAGCCTCAAAAAAAAAAAAAAAAAAAAAAAAAAAACAAGAGAAAAGAAAAGAAAAGAAATTGATGGGTTAATTTCCATGGAAGACTTCAAACAAAAGTGGAGTACATATTTCTTGACACTGTTGATAAAAGAGTCCTTTTGGAGAATGACAGAATTAATGTACTTCAAGGCCCATTCTAAGTAATGAACTCAAAATCTATTTGTTTCTGATGATTGAAAATAGATCTATATTTAATAGCAATATCAAAAGTGTTGTTTCTTTGTCAAAGGATTTTGCTTATTCTATGGATAGAAGATTTGATTGCTTATTTTCCATTCTGAGATGTACTGCGTGTTTTGCTAGTGCTGAAAAAAAGAGCAGAGTCACAAAACTGTGGAACTGTATGGTTTTTCATATACCTTGACATAATTCTGAGCTTTTCTCGCCCCAAATTTGAGAAATATTATACAATATAGCATTGACCATCATAAGACAAGTTTTCTCTTCCATATAGATTCCTTTCTTCTTAATTTTTCTTCTCAATCCCTGAAACAAACAACATCTGAAGTGCAGTTGTATCTTAGACATATGGCTAAATTGGAAAAGTCAAATTCTGAATTTGCTCATTGGTAATATAGAAAGAGTGCCATGTAAATGTAGCTCTCACCATCATGTAATGGGGCAAATTCTTTATGAATAATAATGTTCTATTAAATTGGAAGTGATTATTGCTATCATTAAAAAAAATCTAGGATAATGTAACTTGGTACTATCACTCTTCTACAGAGAGAACATGCATTTGTAAAAAACAAAAACAAAAATTAACATTTTTCCATATACACATTGGTGAAAATGGTCATAATTGTTCTTTTGGCTAAAATACCTTCTCTTACATGCCAAAAATAATTAAACTCTTAATTCAGTTAGCGCACTAATTAACACTTGGAACACAATTAACAGAGTTTTCAATAATACTCATTAAGGTAAAATCCAGAGCTTACTACTATAGGAAGTAATAACTTAACTGTAAAATTCCTATTCTGGGATAGGTTTGATAAGGCAGTTTTTGAAATAGCTGAAGGTTGGTCTCTTCATATAACTCTTTTCTGTCTCCTTAAAGCAATCAACAAATATCAGAGAGTTATCTAATCTGAACAATAGCACTCTCTATGGTTTGCCCACCCTTATGGCTTTGGTCCCACAAAGTACATACTCTTTATAAGATTTCTCAGTTTCTGATTATTGCCTATGGTGCCAAATACTGATTTTTGAACATATTTACTCATGGCACTATCATTCTCTCAAATAAGACTGAACAATCCAGTGTTCTATTGATGCTGTGGAACCACAAGGGCAAGTATCCAGTAGAAAGGCCTCTTATTCAGGAAGAGATTGCTCGACATCCCAATGGGATTTCTCCAAACTTTGAGATGTTTTTGTTTCCTATTTTAGAGCAGGAGGAAGCTGGGTAAGTTTTCATAGTTTGTAGGGAGTGGGACCGGGAGACAGGGCCACTGAAGAGCCTCAATTCATTTCAAAATGTTTGGCTCCATTATTACTAAGGAAAGATTTCAGAGAAACACTCTTGTTACTAGACAACAGAATAGAAATACAATTGGCATTTTAAGCAGGTGCTTAAGTATTGCTATAAAGGTAGATGTCATTATTATTCCCATTTTACAGGAGAAGAAACAGAGATTGACAGAAGTTAAGTCACATTTGCTTGGGTACAAACATATTTGAATTCAAATATTCCTGATTCTAGTTAAAGAGTTCCATTGAGGGTAACATTAAGCTGTCTGCTCCAGTATACAATGTTTACTTATTCACTTATTCAAAAATTTGCTTGTTTATTTGTTTAGTTATTTATGGGTTATACATGTACATTCATTTCAACATATTTCTAGATGAATCATGTTGGGGAAAAATATAAGAACAAAAAGGGAAACAACATAAGAACAAAAATTAAAAAAAAAAATTAAAAAAAAGTAAAAATTGTATGCTTTGATTACATTCAGTAACAAATTTTCTTTCTCTGGATGCTGAGGGCATTTTTTATCACAAGTCTATTGGAATTGCTTTGAATCACTGAATTGTGAGATCCATAGTTGGTCTTTATACATTTGTGCTGTGTACAATGTTTTTCTGATTCTGTTCTCTTCGCTCAGCATCATTTCATGTAATTGTATCCAGGTTTTCCTAAAAATCAGTCTGTTCGTCATTTCCTATAGAACAATAGTATGGCATCACATGTTTATATCATAACTTATACACTCATGCCCCAATTGAAGAGAATCCACTCATTTTCCAAGTCTTTGTCACTACAAAAAGAACTGCTACAAATATTTTTGCACATGTGTGTTCTTTCTCCTTTTTTGCAATTGCTTTGGAATATAGATCCATTAGTAGCACTGTTGGATCAAAGGGAAGTAAATGCAAAGCCCTTTAAACATAGTTCCATATTTCTCTCCAGAATACCTGCATCAATTCATATTTTCACCAACTATGAATTAATATCCCATATTCCTTCCAATATTTATCTTTATATTTTCCTGTCATTCTACCCCATCTGATAAGTGTGAGTTGTTTTAATTTGCATGTATCTAATTAATAGTGATTTAGAGCATTTTTTCACATGAGTATATATGGCTTTAATTTCTTCATCTGAAAATTGCCTTTTCATATCTTTTTACTCATTGTCATTTGGATAATGATTTGTATTCTTATAAGTTTGATTCAGTTGTTCACATATTTTAGAAGTGAAGCTTTTTTTCAGAAATATTGGCTGTAAAAATTATTTCCTGGCTTTCTGTTTGCCTTCTAATCTTGGATGCATTGGTTTTCACAGTTTTTTTTTTTTTTTTTTAAGTAAATTATACATTCTGTTCTTCATGAATAAATAACTTGAAAACCATTTTTCAGGTTCATACTAATAAGCACTAATGATACAGTTTCATACAATCTAGAAATGTTGATATTCATAGTTTTACTTTGATGAAATATTTTGTTGCATTTATGAACAATTATTTATTTAGCCTTTATCCAGTACAGGGGCATCTGCTTTGTTTCCAGTTGTTTGAGTCATTACAATTCCACAATACATTTTTTATTTTATATATCACTTGGTGTAAATATATACTCTGTAAAAATACTTGTGTAAAAATACACTCTTTGTATTTTAGTCCTTTTCTTAGTATGATTGTATGTTGCTTTCTAGAAAAAGAAGGATAAGTTCACAGACTGACAATAATTGCTCCTGTCTTTACTATTTCTTGAAACGTTATCATCATATTGAAGATAGTGTAACACTTCAGAGTTGTTTTAATCTGTAGTTCTATTATTATTAATGATTTTCAAACATCTTTCAAGTGGTTATTTATGGCATCTTTTTTTTTTCCCCCTGAGGCTGGGGTTAAGTGACTTGCCCAGGGTCACACAGCTAGGAAGTGTTAAGTGTCTGAGATCAAATTTGAACTGTGGTCCTCCTGAATTCAAGGTTGGTGCTCTATCCACTGCGCCACCTGGCTGTTATGTCATCTTTTGTGACATATATCTTTTGACTTACTTTTGTAGCCTCAAGCACTAAAAGGTCATGCAAATAACATCTAGCAAATCTAGAAATTAAAACAGGAACATCTTGCTTCTGACTTCAATCCATGTTTATTGCACTGCTTCATTTACTCCCACACTAGTCTTCCTTCAAGTTAAATGAAGGGTATAAACTATACATGGGAACAACATCCACATGGGTTCATTTGTTACAAAATACAGCCTGCGACACCATGTCAGACATATCTGTATCTATCTTTCCCCTGAATTTGCCATTGTTTCCTTGATTCACCCTTTAACTTGAGTGGTTCTCTATACCCTTGATAGCAATCTGTTCAAATGAATTTTAGTGGTGTTTTTAACTTACTTAAAATAATTACTAGTATAGCATAGTTTCATAGTCAATTACCTCTCAGCATACTTTAGATACAAACGTTATATTGGTCCTTTATGACGCAAACTCCTTTGGGTGCTAGTTTCATATCAATAGGTTTTACAGATGTAGACACTCACTTTAGTGACCAATCTGCATAATTCAGTGGCTCTGTTTTATGTGCACTTTTGAATGAGCCATAGACTTTACAAGATCAGCTATGGCATATTTGGGGATTCAGTGGCAAACTTTCAAAGCCAAAAGACATGCTTGAAGGATCTGTCAGATATTTTGTTGGAGTACAATCATTTCATATCATACGCTTAATGACATGATTAGATTATGAAGTGTACTCTGTGCAGACAATGATTGTTTAAAAGATATTAAACCATGATGCTAATTAGTGATTCATTATCAATGGAATAATAAAAAAGGATGCAAAGGATCTCCCTAGAGAATGAAATATTGAAAAGCAGGAAACCAAGCATTGAGAAAATTTATAAATTGTAGATTAATAGTTGAGAAATCACAGAGACTATTTTTATAGAAAATGTAACTGTTGGATAAAGTTTAGAATTTTAACAGAATTATCCATTTTTACTGGTGCTGTCATAAACAAATAGTTTGACTTATATTTTAAACAAGGGAGGAATAGACATAGAAATATATAGATATATGTTTATATATATATATGTTTACATGCATATATATATTATTGCAAATATGTATTCAAACCAAATTGAGCATTTTGAGAACTCATTAAAATGTAGCCTGAAATTCTCCTCACATCCATTACCTTGCTATAGATTTTGTGTTATAGTCATACCCCTCCAGTTTTAGCTCTTTTGTCTCTGGTTAAATGGGCAGATGCCCATTAGGTTCCAAGGAGAGGATAAAAAGAATCTGAAGACACTAGCCATCTTTTATTACGGTAGCCACCAAATCAATGGGAAAAAAAAAATTCCAAAGTAATAATATGGAATTCATTCACCTGATGACAGTCAGATCATTGTACTTCAACTTGTTGTACATCACACTGGGTACAGCAGAAAAGTTCCCAGCAAGGCAGGTTTCTCTAGGGAATCTCTAATTTTGCTGTCATGGCTATTAAGGAAGAGGTCTCTGTAATATGTAAGAGATGGTCTTTTTTGCATGGTGTCAGTTTATTGATTGTTCTCCCTACCTCAAGTCTCTTCCATCAATGTCTATGCTCTTCTAGGTAGCTAACAAAGCTAGTTACATCAAGTACAGAATTCAGCTTTATTATGGCTAAAACTCTCTAATGATTCATCCACCTCTGATATATAAAGCCAATACCTCTGTTTGACTTCTGAAGCTCTTCTAAGTAACTCTCTCTTTGTCTTTTTAGCCTCCATATTCATTATTCTCCTCATGTCCTCTATAATTTAATGGAATTTTTCTGCTTGCTGTTCTTCTTAGAAGACATTCTATGTCTCTCTCTATATATATCTATTCAGGCTGTCTCCTGAACCTGATTTGCCATCACCTGCTGTCTCAGAATTCATCGAATCTTTTGTGAGTCAAGCAAAATATCCTCTCTGACAAGAATTCCAGAACCCAGGAAGTCAGAGAACTGAGACTAGATCCTCCCACTCATGCTTATTCCCTTTGTCTCTTTGGGAACATTCATTGAATAAAAGAAGAACCAAACCTAAGAATATCCCAAAGACCAAACTGCCTCAAGTGCTAAAGCAACTTTTTTTCATCCATAAAGCAAACAAAGTAGTGATAATAGTTAATTCTTAAAACATAGAAACAAAAAACAAAATAAAACAAAACAAACATGCAAATAAAAATATTAAAAAAACAGAAATTGCATATAAAATTAAATTGTAGCCCATCCTTTAAATGCATTATTTCCAGGTTTAATATACATTTGATAAATTCAGATACTGTTAATTGAAATAGATATATGAAAAATAAGTATCATATTTACAACAATAATCTCAAGTTTTTAATCATATGGGTCAGTTGATATTATCTAGCCCTCATTGGAGAACCTCATTTGATGTTGTTTTCTTATGTGAAATCTTTATAATCTTAAGGAATGTGTATTTTTTTTAAAAAGGAAAAAGACAAAAAACATTTAGTGTAAAGTAGAAATGGAAAACTTTTTGAGCTTAAAATAGTTTTTTTTTCTTTCTGTCTATCATGAAGCTATTTATTAATGTTAATTCAGCTCTCTGTGTGTGTGTGTGCTTGTGCATGTGTGTATGTGTGTGTGTGTGTGTGTGTGTGTGTGTGTGTGTGTACTTCTTGAATCTGTTTATTTTTTAGGTAAATTAGGAGGTTGCTTGAATAATCCTGAAATTGCTTCTAGCGATAAATCTGTGATTTTATGATTCCAATTCCCAAAAATATATCAGCACTTTCCTCCAAAATACACACTGACAATACACATTCCATTTGGGGAAGGCAATATGTATACAAAACATATCATTTAAGTCATTCAAAACTGTGAGTAGGTTCATTAGAGAGAGGGAATGCCAGCAGTTTGGGGAATCAAGCACAGATTCAGTTGGCACATGAAGTATATAAGTGAGAAAAGGAATTCAAGAGACAGAGTTGAAAGAAAGGGAAATATTGGACATTGCTGAACCGTCTGGGTCCAGAAGGTTATTTCACTCAAAAATTGCAAATATTTATTTTATAAGAAAGCCTGAAGAAACTAAGAAGCTTGACAAAGGGAATTTCTAATGGGCAGATTGCAATTTAGAAAAGGCAACTGGAGCTTCTTGCCATATATTCTTAACTTATTCTCTTGAAACCACTATATCACTTTTAAGTTTCTATTCAAATGCTCCTTCCAAGAAGAAATTTTGCTAACCCTACACCTAAACTGTACCTAAGTATCATGTATTTTACATGTATTTCTCTATGTTCATGTTTTATCTCATATGCTTATAAGCTTCTTTTTAAATGTTATTTATTCAACATTCTTTTTTTTAAATTGAGTTTTAGATTCTCTCCCTCTCTCTCACTCCTCTCTTACCCATTAAGAAGGCAAGAATTATACCCTTTATAGATGTGAATCATGGAAAATATACTTTCATATTCATTTTGCTGCAACAAAACAAGAGCAATAGAGTGAAAAATGAATTATACTTTAATCTTTGGGTAGCATTTTCTCACATAAGTCCTTTAGAATAAGTTCTTATATGATGTATTGATCAGAATAACTGTCTTTTGCATTTAAACTTCATACCATATTGCTGTTACTGTGTACAATGTTCTCCTACTTTACTTTGCATGTACTTGTATTTTCCCAAGTTTTTATGAAATGTTCCTACTTATCAGCATTTCTTATTGTACAGAATTAGTCTATCCCATAAACCATAAACCACAACTTGTTCAGCCATTCCCCAATTGATGAACATTTTCTCAATTTCCAAGAATATAAGTTGGATCAAGACATAGTTGGTTTGCACTTGAATCTTCTATCCTTAGTATCTCCTATAGTGCCTGTAACAAAGTAGACATTGAATAAATGGTTATAAGAGCTTTGATGTACATCTATAAGGAAACATTGTTATTGTTGCTCTATTTTTCGAATCATATCTGACTCTTTTAGATCCCCAATAGAGATTGTTTTAGCAATCCTGCAAGTAGTTGCTATCTCCTTTTCCAGTTTATTTTATACTTGAGGAAACTGAGTCAAGGAAGGTTAAGCCCAGGGCCACACAGTTTATAAGAATCTGAGAACAGATTTGAACTCGGGTTTTCCTGACTCCAGGACCAGCACTCTATCTGCTTCACCACCTTGATGCCATGTGAGGGACTTTAGAAATGATCAGATCCAACTGTTACATTTTATGGAGGATGAAACTGAGACCTAATGCATCAATGACTTATTGAA
Organism: Sminthopsis crassicaudata; assembly: GCF_048593235.1. Taxonomy (NCBI): domain Eukaryota; kingdom Metazoa; phylum Chordata; class Mammalia; order Dasyuromorphia; family Dasyuridae; genus Sminthopsis; species Sminthopsis crassicaudata. The sequence goes on from NC_133618.1 coordinate 668,137,750, forward strand.
GGTCTAATATATTGTTTGCAACCATGAAGTCTTAATCTAAATGGTAAAGTCAATGTCTATAGAATCTATAAATCCTGTATTCCTTTGGACTAAATGGCCTACCCAGTAATCTGAACTTTAGTATAATTAGTACCAATGGAATTTATCAAGTTGAAGGCTGTATTTCTCCATTGGATTATAACTTTCTTGAGGACAAATATCTTTTGCTTTCCTCTCTTTCCCCAGAATATAGTATAGTTCCTGGCACATATAACATTTATTAAGTGTTATTTTTCATGAAAATATTTTAACTTTCAATAATAGATTTTGATAAACTTCATGATCTTATAACAACATGATAACCTAACCCCCTAATCCTGTTAGATAATTAAATGGATGGAAGATTTGATATCAAATTGAGTAGTGTCTATCAATCTTTCTATATTGGTCTATACTTATATATTTCCTATTAGTGCCCTGCTTTAGTTAAAGCCATGTGATCACAATGTGTCTTACTGAGCACTAAGAATACATGGCTTATAATTGTATGGTAAATGAGTATTTTAATAAATATCCCTTATTTAAATTAACAACAGCAAACAACAACATATCCTTGCTTAGCAGGAGGCATCTCTTGAGTCCTCTTCTGATGCTTTTTTTCCCCTTTGATGGATGATATTTTAAGCCTTTCAAAAGAGATGGGAGGTGAAAGAGATGCTGCACTTTCCCCAAATCGCTCTACTTCCCTCAGCAAATTCTTCTTCTTGATGTAGGATCGATCTGAGGCTGAGGTGATGGGGCAGAAGGTGATAGATTGAATGAGAGAATTTTCAAGTAGCTGCCTGCTTCCTCAGTGTACTTTTTCCTGAGGCTTAATATGTTAGCATAACAAAATACATCTCTGTCAGGTCCTGAGGGTGGCAGAGGTTTTGCCTAATGACTTTTTGAGCTTCCCAGTGACAGAATAAGGAGTCTGTCTTGGTGTTTAACCTTACTCTGTAGAACAAGAATTGTTTAGAAGGATCTTCATTAAAAAAAAAAAAAAATGAAGAAAAAATATTATTTTTGACTAGAGAAAAGAGAAAAAAACTAAAGAGAAAATCACAAAATTAAGCATTTGGAAGAATATTCAGTAGCTATCAAGGTCCAAATTCGGGATCTGACACATATCACAAAATAGCCGCCATTGCTACACACTTGATAAGGAGTCACCAAGTCTTAGCCTAAAGTTCTCCAAGGAGAGACCAATATCTTCAGAGACATAACTATGTTATCAATGTCAGTTATTTCTGTCTTTAGTTTTCTTTGTTAATCAAGTTGAAAGCCAAAATGAAGAATTTTCCTTTCAACACATCCAAGACTATAATGAGCAAATGACTTATTGCTGAACTGATATTGACACATGTCACCTGTGGCTTGCAGTGGTCACAAATGAAAAATGTTAGATGTGGAATCATATGTACATTGTTCTACATGATCAAATATTGCTTTAATTTGCCTAACTCTTTTCTTTATGATACAACATAGACTTATATTGTGCATCATGAAGAAGTCATTGTAATATGATGACTTTTTTTAAAAGCATAATAAAGTAATAAGATTCTGGAAAAAAAGTTAATCAGTGCATAATTGAATTTCTCAGTTTATTTTTTTTATCAGGGTAATATTTATTTCATTTTATTGCTTAAGGATCATTTGTACTTACATTTTGATGCAAAACTTGAAGTCAGTCATTCTATCTTCTTTCCACTGGGAATTTCCCTACAAATCCTAGATAACAGATTTGGAGATGGAAGGGGCTTTAGATATCATCTAGGCAAACCTTTTCTTATAAGAACTGAGAAAGTTAAAGTGTTGAAATGTTAAATTAGTCACCACTCCATACCTAAGCCCTAATATTATTATTATTATTAGTAGTAGTAGTAGTAGTAGTAGGAGTAATGATAAAAATTATTAGTATTATTATATACATAGTCCTAATTATATGCCTGAGACTGTACTAAGCACTTTACAATTATTGTCTCCTTTAATACCATAACAATTTTGTAAATTTTTTTTTTTCATTTTCATTTTTATCAATTTTTTTAAACAAGGAAACAGGCAACATGCTGTGACTGTCTCTGGATTACATAATTAGTAATTGTTTAAGTAAAGTTTTGAACTCATTTATCTACATGATTTTATATGTATGTATGTATGTGTTTATGTATAATATACACATGCAAATGCAAATACATATAATACACACACACATACATATATATATATATGTATATATATATATACACACACATATAATCTAATAGAAGGTAAATCTCTTACAGGTACAAGAGTTTTCTTTTCTTTTCTTTTCTTTCTTTCTTTCTTTTTTTTTTTTTTTTGTATCCCCAGTGTGCAGCTAAATGTTTTAGGAATAGTAGGTGCTTAAGAGATGCTTGTTGCTTGATTGACTTTTTCCTTGTTACACAGATGAGTGTCAGAACAAGGATGCAAACCCAAATCTTCCAAGTCTAGTTCTAGCCTTCTTTCTACTTTCCCCAATGTTTGCATAAAAATCATAAATATCACACCAGTTACTTTTTTATGCATTGCCAACTCTTCAAGATGATTTTATGCTCCAATAAGTCATCAAATAATATTTATGCAGCAAGGTATCCCTATCAAATAGGAAGAAAATACATCAAGTAATCCCCAAACTGCTTACTTTCTACTGGGGAAATCTTGTACACATTTATGAATAAACCAATTAAGGACTTGCAAAAATTTGTCAAATAAATATTATATATATATATATATTTTTTTTCTCAGAGAGTCACTGGCTGCTGTGAAAAAAAAAAAAAAGAATGGCTTCCTATAAGAGGTAGTTTTTAAGCTATGTTTTAAGTGGAAGGAGAGATTGCAAGAGGCAGAGATAAGGATTGAATACATTCTAAGCATAGGAACCATGCTTATGGAAAATTATGGAAATTGGAGATCAGTGGATGACGTGTCCTAAATGATAGTTAAAAAGACCCTATCTTGGCTAGACTATAGAAGTATATGAGAGAGTAAGGGGAGTTCAAGTAAGCTTGGGCTAAGTTTTAAATGCCAAAGAGATGAACTTGTATTTGATCCTAGATAGAGCTGGTGACGGTTATTTGATATTTATTTTCTCACTTGAGAAATTATGTGAAGAGGGAATGGAGAGACTTAAAAGTTCAGAATCAGAATCAGGTTCCATATTTGTAAAGTGGGAATAGTAAAATTTAGGATAGTATTTTCTAGTTCTCATTGTGATGTTCAACTGACTTGCTTGTTAAGCAATTTGCAAACACTAGCATTGGATTTAAATATAATCAGGATGTTGGACTTGGAAGCAACCATATAATCTAGCTCCCAGTTTGTGCAGGTGAATGAATTGAGGCAAAAAGAAATTTAGTAACTTGGCCAGAAGCTATTATAGTTAGTGTCTGAGACAAATGGGAGATTATCGTGATTCTAATCCAATGTTGCTCAGAAAGGAGAAAAATAATAAGAGTTTAGTGGAAGTCTGTCTAACTGGAAACTATGAACCATGTTGAATTCCATTGCAGATCCCTACTAGTTATTGAACTTAATTTACTTATCTCCTTGGAATCCATTTCCTATCTGTATCATAAATTGAAAATGGTTGTATCCCCTCCCTCATGGTAATTAGTAATGAGGAAGGCACTTTGTTCCTACTAATGAATTTCACAGCATTCAATTTTCAATCTATAGAATTCATATAACACAGGTAAATACAGATTTTATTACTTACATCACTTCACATCTTTCAAGAAGGTCCCTTTAAAGCAAGGTTATTACTTACAACAATCTCAGCACTATCTACCTTCCTGTCTCAAGGACTACTACAGGACATCATGAATCTGTTCTTTTGGTTTCTTAACCTTCACCAGCTCCCTTTCAAGCCATTAATCATGTGGTACTACCAGAATGAATCTGATCTGGTGTAGACATTAGATCGGACACTATTGACTAATCTGATTAGTCATCCATTCTTTCAGCTGCTCATTCAATTACACTGGGCATCCATATTTGTGAGACAATTTCCCAGGAAGAACTTTTTTTTTTTTTTTTCTTTTAGGGCAGGAGAGGAATCTCCCTCAGAAAACTGAAAATAGGACTTTTCTTTGAGCTGACAGAAAGAAGAAATTATTCTTCAAAGTTATGTTGACCTGTTACCCATTGTTCCTTGCTGTATATATCAAAGCCAAGATGCACTGTTAGAGAAGGCGCCCCAAATGTTCATAGGGACTATTTGTATCTGGCCTGAGGCAGAGAATTCAGAGCTCATATTGATCTGACCAGCCATCTCTAGACACACTGTAACTCCACTCTAACACAGTAATTTCATTTTGGTCCTTTTTGAGAAGGAAGGACAACATATCAAGCAAGGTTGGGGGAGATTCTGATCGAGAAGGAGACATCAGGTCTAAGAATTCTTATATTACGTATTCTTTTTGTCATCTGTTCCTACCTGTCAAGTTCCTGGAGAAGGAAGAGACTGTGATTCAAGAGCTCAATCTCTTTTGCTGAGGTGGAGTATCTGGATTGCCTTCATCATAAATATAAAAGTTGTCCTCACCTGAAACCATTTCTGATCAACCTGTTGCTCTGATGAAATATTTATTATGAAACTCTTTCAATTATTTTTGTCTTTAGTTTTCTTTGTTAATCAAGTTGAAAGCCAAAATGAAGAATTTTTCTTTTAACACATACAGCTTCTCAAAATCCCTGTTCAAAAAGATTTGATGTCAGGGGAAAATATTTTTAATAATTTGGAAGTTTGGTGTGCTCAATTTTCAGAAGAATATTGATGAACTGCAGAATCTCAATGGAATAGCAAGGATGCTGATGCACTTTGAGACAATGCAATAAAATAATTAATTATAGAAGCACGTGTATTTAGCCAAAGGAAAGAATGGTAAAGGAGAGAATGGTTTTTGTCTTCAGTGATCTGAAGAACTATCACAGGAAAGAGGAATTCAGTTTTTTTTTTTTTTGTTGTTGTTTGTTTGTTTGGTTGGTTTTTTTCCTCCTTGTCCTTAGATGGCAAGTTTAGGGAAAATGGGTGAAAGATACAGAGCCAATATTAGGCTTGATGTAAGACAAAACTCCAAATAATGAGAACTATCCAAAAGTGGAATTAATGGGATCCTGGGTCACTAGGTGGAGTTTGCAGAGAAAGTCTAGAGTACTGATAAAATTATTTCCTGAGGTAAGTAGGGAATGGCTCCAATAGTTATCAGTTCAACCTTACAATTCCACCCTTTATAGAGGTCTTGGGTAAGCCCATCTTAACATACCCAATCAGAAAGTCAAGTTTTGTCAAACCCCTAAGATTAATTTCCCTTGTCCATGACCTATGCCATTTTTGCTGAATCACTTTTAGATTATGTGCCACTGCCTTCTGCCTCATGGAGTCTTTCCTTTCATAGTATCCCATATGCCTCATAGTATAATTGTTAAAACCCCTTGCTAATTATAAACTCTCCCTTATTTGTTTCATATTTTACCACTTCTTTGGTACCTCTCTTAATTTTTTTCTGTAACTTCTTAGCATAAATAAATAAATAAATAAATAAATAAATAAATAAATAGATAGATAAATAAATAAATAAATGTAACTTTTGGCAAAGAGAAAGGCCATTGTGACTTACTCACATGATCAAACTCCATCATTTGGTGTCCACATGAATCTCATCATTTGGTGCTAATTTCCAGATCTCAATTGTATCAGAATGACCTGCTTTAGGAAGCACTGTTTCCCTTTGCTATAAAGCTCCAAGGAAAGGATAAAAGACTGATTGTCACATATTAGATATGTTTCTCAGGTGAAGATAACGAGTACAGATACAGATGTAATTGGAGTAGTTGAGAAGTGTAGTACTTTGAAATAAGACTTTTTTTTTTTTTTTATTACTGATCCTCAGAAATGGTTGAATGGTTGAATCATGTGAAATCATTTAATTACTCTGAATTTCTTCACTTATTTTTGACAACCAATTTTCATACTTGAAAATATGTTCACAATTTCATAAAATCACAAGATCTCTCTCTATTTGGGGACCTCAGTCTTTATTTTTTAATTAAAGTTTTTTTTCAAAATATATGCATAGATAATGTTGAACTTTCACCCTTGCAAAACTTTCTATTCTCATTTATTTCTCTCATTTCCTCCCATCTCCTTGTCTAGATGTCAAGTAATACAATATATTCAATTCTTCTATCTTTATTTCCACATATATCATGTTACACAAGAAAAATCAGATAAAAAAGGGGAAAAAATAAGAAAGAAAGCAAAATACAAGCAAACAACAACAAAACAATGAAGATGCTATGTTGTGAGCCACATTCTGTCCCCATAGTCCTCTCTCTGGATGGAGATGGCTCTCTCCATCACAAGTCTATTAGAAATGGCCTGAATTATCTCATTGTTGAAAATTCCATCAGAAGTGGTCATAATATAATCTTGCTATTGCTAGGTACATTGTTCTCCTGGTTCGACTTGCTTCATTCAGCATTAGTTCATGGCTTCTCTGAAATCTTCATTCTGATTGTTTCTTATAAAAAGAATAATATTCCATAACATTTACATACCACAATTTGTTCAGTCATTCCCCAAATGTGAGCATCCACTTAGTTTCCAGTTCCTTGCCTCTATAAAAAGGGCTGTCACAAATATTTCCCCTATCTTATAATTTCTTTGGGCTACATACCCAGTAGAGACACTGGATCAAAGAATATGCACAGTTTGTTAGCTCTGTGAGCAAAGTTCTGAATTGTTCTCCAGAATGGTTTGATCAGATCACAATTCCACCAACAATGTATTAGTGTCCCAGTTTTCCAATATGCCCTCCAACATTCTTCATTATCTTTTCCTGTCATTTTAGCCAATCTGAGAGGTATGTGGTTATACAAATTTATTTGATCAATAGTGCTTTAGAACATTATTTCATATGGCTATAAATGATTTTAATTTCTTCATCTGAAAATAGTCTTTTCATATCCTTTGGCCATTTATCAATTGGGGAATGGCTTGAATTTTTATAAATTTGAGTCAATTCCCTCTCTATATTTTAAAAATGGGCCATAATCTTGTTATTTATAAAATGAAATAGATCATCTATTACAGGACTTCTTACACTTTTTCCACTTATGACCCCTTTCTGCCTGAGAAATTTATATGTGACCATATACATTTAAAGACATATAAAATAGGCATGAAAATGAAATATTCAATGATAATAAATCATAATTTCAAGACTCCCTACATTCAATTATGAGACTCCACATGGAGTCACAAAACAAAGTTTAAGAAGCTGGGACTTATAAGAACCATGTAGTTCTCTTATTAACTTTTTCACACCTAACATCTTAGCAGCCAATCTGTGTAATTTAAAAGTTGCTTGATATTATGGTAGCACATTTTTCAGTTGAGAAAATGTGTCTCCTAAGTAATATCTCTTAGCAAGTTAACATTAACTAGACCCTAGGACTCTCAAGGGTTTAGCTTCCCTCTCCCGGCTAAAAAATGGCTCTACTTGATAATTCCATCTGTAGAACCCTTGATGGTAAACTCTGAGTAGAATTTTTTTTCTTTTCTCTCATATATGTGCGACCTGTCATCTTTAGGAGGAAAAGAAAATGTATTACTACAAAGAGACTCTGTCAAAAATAGAGATGAGAATCACTTATTCAAGGTGACAATGGAAACTGCAAAATGGGATTTGCCTCTGCAATCTTATTTTGCTTTTGAACTACATAAAGAGAGGAATTGTATTTACCAAAAGTCAGTGGCAAGCTCAGAGTTCAATCTAAAAGAGACAAATAGAAGTAGATTGTATAGAAGTAGGTTTATTTTCTCTCTATATGGGAATAGAGGTATGCTTGTAAAGCTGCAGGTTGTACTGAGCTTGGAGTTGATTACTAGGCTGCAGGAGTTAAAAAGACAAAAACTGCAAGTGGTGATGATGGAGGGGTTTGTAATCTTATAGAGTGTAATGCGCCAGAAATCTGTACTTGAAATAAGAATTCTTACAAGGTGCTAAGTGGAACTGATAAGACAATGGTTAGCTAGTTTAGCAAAATGATTAATAGTTCTCTAGTTCAGTATTGTGTGGTACAGAAATGGTGAGGGGTCACCATTTAATAAAAAAAAAGAAAGCTGGAGAGAGCTCTAGAGAAAAGCAAAGTTTATTGTACATTCTCACAAGAAGGGCGTACCACCCTTCAGCAGACAATGGAAGAGAGGAAGGGCCTCCTGTGGGCGGGACAGCACCTTTAATCCCTAATGCAAAACACCCCCTCCCACCACTGACTCTCATCCTCATTGGCTGAAAGTCTTACATTCTAACTGCGAGATCTATCCATGAAATTGAATTTGACCAATAAGTACATAGTTGCCCATATTTGACTGGAATAGGGGGAGGAGATTGTGTCATGGGAGGGTAGAGAGGAAGGGGCCCCAATTATGCCCTTGAATCAATGCTCAAAGTCCTTCAGGCCTACTCAAACTGTGAAGTAGATGAAGCCTTACTCGATTTTCACAACTTTCTTGAAAGATCTCACCTCATCTCATTCAGTATGATTTAATCTTACAATAAATAATAGTTTCCTACTGATATAATGATTGGTTTATACTCAGTATATTGCATATAAACTGGGACAAACTCAAACAGGGACAGACTTGAATAAGACAGAGAACTGGAGGTGGGAGCTCAAGCTTGCAGAGCCAAGGAGAGATATTCATTCCATTTCCCACCTTTGTGGTGGCTAAAGGTTAGAGCACAAGCCCTCAGACTCAAGGAGACTTCAAGACAGAGACGGTAGTGCTGTTCCTCCTGCCTCCCCCACAGAAACCAAGACACATTCTGGAGGTCCTCCAGAAAGCTAGCCTGCATCCCAGGCAAGGAGACAAGGCTGTAAAGGAAACAATAAAGAATTTGAATTTTATCCCTGGCTATTCTCATGGTGATTACTCTGCTGAAATGAATGCTGGTCCAGAGACCTCCAAAAAACCAACCAGAACATTATACTGAGGGAAAAATAGAGAAGAGAATGACTGTACTTTACTTTTACTTGATTGTGTGTTTTATTTTATTTTTTTTTCCCTTTGGATGACCACATTTGACAGATTTTCACATTAATTTTATATACATAGATATTACTTTTTAGTTTTCTCACTTTTTTGGTGACAAAGGGATGTAGGAAGCATTTGAGCCTCTCAAATGAGCATGGGGTGACTTCTTTAAATAGGTAGGTAAAAGAAGGGCAGCTCATTGTTTGAGAGTTAAGCTCTTTTAACAGGTTAAGCTCTTTTAACAGGTTAAGCTCTTTTAACAAACAAGCTTTATTCATTCTCCCAATCATTTGTTTGATTGATTGTTTTGGAGGTCAGTCTAAAAAAGACAAATAGGTTGTGTCTGTGGATTTAATTCCTCCTAAGTAGATGGACTTGTATAGATGGGAACTCAATTCAAACTGTGATTAGGGTGGCAAGAAGCAACAGAGGTTATAAAGACAAAAATTAGAGCGTGTATGTGTGGGAATGTAATCACATAATGCTTTTATCAAGTCTTCTTTGGACTGAGTTGTTTTTCAGAATTGGAAGTTGAGATCAACCAGTCTGAATAGGTTATCAGGCATAACTGTGGAAGTTCTGAGTTCAGTATGTCAATAACACAAGGGACTTCCAATACACCCAGTAAGGAATGCTCAGTTTTAGCTGATCTTTTGACTGTCAGTCTTTATCTGGATAGTAAAAGAGCTTGAGCAAATCAAGATCATTAGTAAAGTCATTAACCATTCCATTTTCACAGGGCATAAGCATGAACAATTTTGTAAGAATAGTATTACAAAGCCAGTCCCTAATATACAGATTTGCTTCATAGACATGTCATGTAATTATCTTTTCTCCTTCACTCCTTTCCCTCTTTCCTTCATGCCCTTTTTTCCTGGTGATATCCTTCCTTTCCTCATCATGTCTCCCCCTCCTTTCTCTTCTTGGCTCCTTCTTTCTTTTCTTCACTTCTTCACTCTCTCTTTAATTCTCCTTCCTCATGCATTTCCTTTTCTTTTCCTTTGCCTTTTTTTCTTTTTTCTCACATGCTTTCATTTCAACTGGGCTCCATTCCAAGAGCTGTATTATATGAAATAAGAACAAAAAAGGAACATGATTAATTTTAAAAATAGAAAATGAATTGATATTATTTTACATATTCTGTGTGACTAGTATCACTTTTCTGGGGAACAGAAAAAGCAGGGTACATTATTCTAGTAAGTATGATTTAAAAATTAAAGTTAAGCAAGTTGACTCACTGTTCACAATTTGTCAAAGATAAAGGATTCACTTGAATTCGACTATGGAATAATCAAATCTCTCCATGTGAAATTATTATATATCAAGAAATATCAAGTCTTAAGAAATTGTATTTTAGCCTTAATGACAATTCATTTCAAAGACTTATTTCAAAAACCTAGCCAAAAAGCCTAAGGCTTTTGATCATTTTTTCATCTTTTTTGTTGTTGGATAATATGGATCATCCCTTGATTAGAAAAGACCAATGAATTCTTTTTGTAGAACCTTATGACATCACCATGTTCATTTGTACATTAATTTATATACTAAAAGTCTCTCCTGTCAAAGATTATAGACTTTTGATGGAATAGATTCACTCTACATATATAGATACCTATATCTAACAATATAAGTATGTGTGATAAAATGCTAAATTTATGCCAAGGAACATATGGGGGACACTGGAAACTAGAATAGTTTAAAAAAAAAAAAAAAAAAAGGTCCAAGCTTTCTCCCTTAAATCAAAGAGGAAAATTCCATAATGGCAGGCTTATCTATGTGTCTGATTCATAAGGAGATCCTAGGAAACAACATAATAGCATTTATTTCTCCTAAAAAAGAGTTCACTGAAGCTTTTAAAAATGATAATCTTTCAAATCCTATATTTACTGTTTGTATTTTCCCAGACTAATCTCATACTTTCAATATTCAATTTCTGCCTTGTGGCTTACCTGACTTCCTTCAAGTCTCAACAAATTCTTTATTGTACAGGAAGCATTTACCAAGTACTCTAAAATCTAGTACTATCACTCTTTGGAGATGATATAATTGTATACTTATAGAACTTGGAATTATCAATCAAAAAATTAGTGACTTTAGCAAAGTTACAGAATATACAAATCCAAATAAATTATTAATATTTCAATGTCCTACAAACAAAATCTAGCAAGAAGAGATAGAAGGATAAATTCCATTTAAATACTACAAAAAATTCATTTCTACCAAGACAGTATGGAATACATAAAAGTCTACCTGCAGAAACACAGAAACTAAATGAACACAATTACTTTTCACAGAAATGAAGACTAATTTTTTTTTTTTTTAATGGAGAGAGAGTTATTTTTCATGGATAGACTGAATATATATATATATATATACACACACACATACACACACACACACATATATATATATATATATATATATACACACACATATATATATATATATATATATATATATAATAAAAATGGAAATACTTTACGACAAAGTATAGGTACTATGCCAATCAAACAACAAAATAATTATTTTATAGACTAAGAAAAAAAAAAATTACCTGAAAATAAAATGGCAAGGATCCCAGAAAGAAAAAAAAAATGGAAAAAAGTGAATGAAGGAAGCCTAAAAGACTAGATTTCAGACAATATTAAAAGATTATCAAAACAATTTGTTTAAATTTACAATACACATAAAATAAAAATTTAAAAAGCAAGCTATTAGGCAAAAAAACCTCATCATTCAAAGAAACTACTTTTAAAAAATGTAATGTACTGTGGCAGAACCAAGCCTAGATCCATATCTCAAACTATATAAGAAAATAATCTCAAAATGAATATGATTTTTAGACATATATAAATAAGGGGATTCTTCATGAGTAAAAAAGAGACACAGAATATCCCAGGAGATAAAATCAATTATTTTGAGTAAATGAAATTAAAAGAGATTTTGCACAAACAAAACAAGATGCAATCAAAATTACAAGGAAAGCAGGAAAAGGGGCACAGTACAGCAAAATTCTCTGATGAATGTATAATTTTTCAAATATATTTGGTGTAGAGGGCTAGAACTGAGCAGATGCACTTGTATAATTGAGCACTTCAGGCTAATTACCAATTAGACAATTCTCTATTACCACATGTTTGGAGGATGACTCTACTTAATTATTCTGTGATGGCTCTATAGGTGAGTGTGCCCAAAGAAGGGGACTTGAGATCAGTGGGTGGAGTAGGAAGAGGAGAGGGATCATTTCTTTGGTGGTGGAGAGAAAGGAAGGTATATTGCTAGTTCTAATCCCCTGACTGTGACCCCAAAAGACAAAGAATAAAGACTTTTGCTTATCCTGATTCTGGCTGATTCTAAGAATTTGGAAATGATGCAAATTTATAAAAATACTATGCATCTTCCAATTGATAAAATGCTCAAAACATATGAACAAACAGTTTTCAGGAGAACAATCTAAGTTTTTAATAGTCATATGAAAACATGTTCTAAATCACTAATAATTTGAGAAAAGCAAATTAAATAACTAAGTTGCTACCTCATACCTATCAGATTGTAAATTATAAATGTTAGGATTTTAATTGGCAGTGCCCACATTATCATCATTATGGCTGTTTTAGGAGATTTTATAAAAAAATAGTTATAATTTATATATAATCACTTTTAACAATAGTGAAATTTAGTCAACAAGTATATTTGTATGTTTATAGGTATATGTATATATGTGTACATTGACACATAATATGTATGCACATCTTTATGATATATGTACATGGCATACATATTGTGTAGATAGACATGTATATATGTACATAAATATTCAACAAAGCATTCTTACGCACACACATGTATACACAAATATATGTAATAACAATTTACAAAAATTAAAACAACCATCAATCCATTTCTATTTCTCTAGACATCAAATAAATCATTAAAATGATTCAAGCAAAAATAAATTATTTTCTTAAGTTGTCATATCAAAAGCAAATCTTTTATTTTAGCGTTTTGTCTTTGGGTTTAGAATCTATCTCTAGGAACATGTGGTGAGGGATGGACAAGCTCATTCAAATTGAACTAATTTTGAGTTAAGAACTAACTGTCCTAGATATCTGTCCTGTTCATAACTATAATTTATTTGATGTTTGAGAAAACTCATTTAAATTTGTTTAATTTGTTTTCTATTTTCTTACACCTCTCTGCTGTGGTCTCACTGGGAACCCAAATCAACTTTGTTGAAATATTAAGAAAAAAGCTTTTATCACTGCTTTTCAGGCCTAGCTTGAAGCAGGAATTACTGACAAATCACACAAGGGAGCTTGGTACAGCCTTTGTAACTTGGGATAGGAGAGTGAAAATGGTTTGTTTGAACATAGAAACATTTTAAAGTTTGTTTAGCACTAGTAGAGATTTCTATGGAGATAAAAACTGCATGAATTGGCAAATTGAGGAGCCAAGGTCTCAAAGGAATCAATGAATTGCTATCTTTTCATCTCCATTAAAATAGTCCTCTTTCTGCCTCAATTTCTAAGCTGACGAGCAGAGATCACAGGACTGAGCAATATTCTAGTGCCTTTAAAAAAAATTGGGAAATTAGTTAATAAATGACTTCGAATTAAGACTCTGTAAAGATGTTGAGTTTTTTTAATTATTATTTATTATTTTTTTTATTTTTCTAATTTTACATCTCTATTAACTTTTAAAATAATTATTTATTAATCATGCTGGAAGAGAAAAATCAAAACAAAAGAAAAAACCATGAAAGAGAAAAAATACATAGAAAAAAGAAGTAAACACAGTCTGTGATGATTTACATTCAATTTCCATAGTTCTCTTTCTGGATGCACATGGTATTTTTGATCCAAAGTTTTCTGGGATTGCCTTGAATCACTGAACCACTGAAAAGAAACAAATCTGTCATAGTTGATCATTGTATAATCTTGCTATTACTATGTATAATGTATTCCTAGTTTTGTCTGTTTCATTCAGCATAAGTTTATGTAAATGTTTCCAGGCCTTTAATATTCTATTACTTTCATATACCACAACTTATTCTGCCATTCCCCAATTAATGGGCATCTAATAATTTTCAAATTATTTGCCTCTAACAAAAATCATCCTTTATGCCCAAATCATATATCCATTGTGACCATATTTTGGTATGCAGTGTGAGATGTATGTCTATATTGAGTTTCTGATGTCATTTCCAGTTTTCCCAACAATTCTATGAAACAGTGAATTCTTACTTCTGATGCAAGATTTATGGGGTGTATCAAATATTCAGTTAGTATTGTGTATTGGTTTCTGTGTATCAAATGTACTCCATTGATCCACCACTCTATTTCTTTGCCAGTAAGTATCAACTGAAATTCATGACTGCTGCTTTGTAATAGACTTTTAGGTCTGCTATTGCTAGATCCCCATCCTTTGTGTTTGTTTTCATTAATTCTCTTTATATTCTTGACCTTTTGTTCTTCCAAAATTTTGTTGTTATTTTTTCTAGGTCTATTATATAATGTTTTGACTATTTGTTTGCTGTGGAACTGAACAAGTAGACCAATTAAGATAGAGTTGTCATTTTTGTTGTATTATTTCAATCTAGAAGCAATTCATATATCCCCATTGTTTAGATCTGACTTTATTTTGTGAAAAGTGTTTTTTAATTGTTTTCATATAGTTAATGTTTTTTTTCTTGACAGGAAGACACGAAAATATTTTAATTTACATTTATTTTAAAAGTAATTTCTCGATCTCTTACTGCTGAGATTTATCAGTAATATATAGAAATTCTTTTTTTTCAAGTTAAAAAGCTTTTTAAAATTAATTTTATAATTATAACTTTTTTGACAGTACATATGCATGGCTAATTTTTTTTTACAACATTATCCCTTGTATTCACTTCTTTTCCAAATTTTCCCCTCCCTCTCTTTATTCCCTCCCCTAGATGGCAGGTAATCCCATACATGTTAAATGTGTTACACTATATCTTAGAATCAATATATGTGTGGAAAACCAAATTTCTTGTTGCACAATAAGAATTGGATTCCAGAGGTAAAAGTAACCTAGGTAGAAAGACAATAGTGAAAGAGTTTATACTAAATTCCCAGTGTTCCTTCTTCTCTGGGTATAGCTGTTTCTGTCCATCATTGATCAACTGGAATTGAATTAGATCTTCTCTATGTTGAAATATCCACTTCCATCAGAATACCTCTTCATACAGTATTGTTGTTGAAGTGTATAATGATCTCCTGGTTCTGCTCATTTCACTCAGCATCAGTTCATGGAAGTCTCTCCAAGCCTCTCTGTATCCATCCTGCTGGTCATTTCTTACAGAACAATAATATTTCAGAACATTCATATACCATAATTTACTCAACCATTCTCCAATTGATGGGCATTCATTCATTTTCCAGTTTCTAGCCACTACAAAAAAGGCTGCCACAAACATTTTGACACATACAGGTCCCTTTCCCTTCTGTAGTATTACTTTGGAATATAAGCCCAGTAGTAGCACTGCTGGATCAAAGGGTATGCACAGTTTGACAACTTTTTGGGCATAGTTCCAAATTGCTCTCCAGAATGGCTGGATTCTTTCACAACTCCACCAACAATGCATCAGTGTCCCAGTTTTCACACATCCCCTCCAACATTCATCATTATCTTTTCCTGTCATCTTAGCCAATCTGACAGGTGTATAGTGATATCTCAGAGTTGTCTTAATTTGCATTTCTCTGATCAGTAGTGATTTGGAACATTCTTTATGCCCAAATCATGGACCCATTCTGATCTTATCTTGGTATATGGTATTAAGTGTGGGTCCATATCTAATTTCTGCCACACTAATTTCTAGCTTTCCCCATAGTTTTTTTTTCAAATAATGAATTCTTACCCCAAAAGTTAGTATCTTTGGGTTTGTCAAAGACTAGATTGTTATAGATGTACCCTTTTTTGTCCTTTGTATCTAATCTGTTCCACTAATCGACCAGTCTATTTCTTAGCCAATACCAAATGGTTTTGGTGACTGCTGCTATATAATATAGCTTTAGATCAGGTACACCTAGACCACCTTCATCTGACTTTTTTTTTTTCATTAGTTCCCTTGAAATTCTTGACCTTTTATTCTTCCACATGAATTTTGTTGTTATTTTTTCTAGGTCATTAAAATAGTTTCTTGGGAGTCTGGTATAGCACTAAATAAATAGATTAGTTTGGGGAGTATTGTCATCTTTATTATATTCGCTCGGCCTATCCAAGAGCATTGAATGTCTTTCCAATTATTTAAATCTGACTTTATTTTTGTGGCAAGTGTTTGTAATTTTGCTCATATAATTCCTGAATTTTCTTTGGTAGATGGATTTCCAAATATTTTATACTCTCGACAGTTGTTTTGAATGGAATTTCTCTTTGTATCTCTTGCTGTTGCATTTTGTTGGTCATGTATAAAAATGCTGAGGATTTATGTGGATTTATTTTGTATCCAGCAACTTTGTTAAAGTTGTGAATTATTTCTAATAACTTTTTATTAGAATCTCTGGAGTTCTCTAAGTATATCATCATATCATCTGCAAAGAATGAGAGTTTGATTTCCTCATTACCTTCTTATTCCTTTAATCTCTTTCCCGACTCATATTGCCAAGGCTAACATTTCTAATACAATATTGAATAGTAATGGTGAGAGTGGGCAATCTTGTTTCACTCCTGATCTTACTGGGAAAAGTTCCAGTTTATCCCCATTACATATGATGCTTACTGACGGTTTTAAATAATATATAGAAATTCTAATGGATTTCTTTTATATTCTGTAACTTTGCTAAAGTGTTTCATTTTTTTCCCAGTGGTTTTTTTGGATGATTTTCTAGGATTCTTTAAGTATATCATCATATCTTCTGAAAAGAGTTATAATTTTAACTCCTCATTACATATTCTTCTTCCTTTAACTTCTTTTTCTTTCCTTATTGCTAAAGCCAAAATTTCAAGTACAGCATTAAATAGTTGTGATGATGACATCCTTCTTTCACCCCTGATCTTATTCAGAATGCATCCAGTTTCTGTCTATTACAAATAATGCTTTCGGTTGGATCTAAATAGATATTATTTATAATTTTAAGGAAAACCTCCTTTATCCTGATGCTCTATAGTGTTTTAATAGGAATAGTTGCTGTCTTTTGTCAAAAGCCTTTTCTGCATTTATTGAAATTATCATATGATTTTTGTTACTTTTGTTACTGATATAGTCAATTATGGCAATACTTTTCCTGATATTGAACTAGCCCTGCATTCCTGGTATAAATCTCATTTGGTCATAGTATTCTGCTAATAAGATGTTATAATCTCTTTGTTTTGAATTTATATTTTTGCATCAATATCCATTAAGAAGATTTGTCCATAATTTTCTTTCTCTGTTTTGAATCTTCCTGGGTTAGGTATCAGTGGCATATTTATATCATAGAAGGAATTTAGTAGGATTCCTTTACCTATTTTTCTAAATAGTTTGCACAGTATTGAAATGAATTTTCTTTAAGTGTTCAGTACAATTCACATGTAAATCCATCTGACCCTGAAGTTTTTTCTTATGATGTTCATTTATGGCATGTTCAATATATTTTTCTAAAATGTGACTGTTTAAATAATTTGCTTCCTCTTCTTTTAATCTGGTCAATTTAAATTTTTGTAACTATTCATCTATTTCAATTGGATTGTAATAGTTGCTGGAATAGAGGTGGACAAAATACCTCCTGATTATTACTTTACTTTATTGTTTTTCTTAATTGTTCACTGTTTTTGTTTTCACACCTGATAATGTTATTTCTTTTCTTTTTCTAATTAAAGTAACCAAATGTTTATCTTTTTTCATAAAGTCAACTCCTAGTTTTATTAATTAAATATGTTTCTATTTCAATTTTATTGATTTTCCCTTTGAGTTTCAGAATTTCTAATTTTTATTATTTTTATTTGTATGACCAATTCACTGCTCCTCTCTTTCTTTAACTTATGTTACTATATAAAAAATTTCCCTACAAACTGCTTTGGCTGCACCACGTAAGTTTTAGTAAGTTGTCTCATTTATATCATTCTCTTAGATGAAATTATGATTGTTTCTGTAATTTGATGTTCAATCCACTCATTACTTAGAACTAGATTATTTAATTTCAAATTGGTTTTTATTCATCTTTTCCTGTCCTCTTATTGAATATAATTTTTATTGTGTTGTGCTCTGAAAAGGAAGCATTTACAGTATCTGCTTTTCTTCATTTGATTGTGAGATTTTTGTGCCACCAAATACATATTGAATTTGTGGATAGGTGTCATGTACTGCTGAGAAAAAAGGTGTATTCAATTCCTTTTCTATTCCATTTTTTAAATATATTTATTTTTTTCTAGGATTCTATTAACCTTCTGACTTTCATTTTTGTTTATTTGGTATGTAGATTTGTCTTACTCTGAGATGGGGAGGTTGAGGTCTCTCACTAATCATTTCTTTCTATAACTGATTTAATATTTTCTCTAAAAACTTGTGTGTTTTACCACTTGGTATATACCATCATTACCATTTCATTGTTTATGGTACCTTTAATAAGATGTATTTGCCATATTTTTCTTTTTTGATTTGATCTAATTTTACTTTAGTTATATCTGAGATTAGAATTGCTACCCATAATTATTTTTTACTTCTGCTGAAGCATAATAAAATCTGTTCATGACTTTTACTTTTCCTCTGAAGTGTATCTCTGTGTCAAATGAGTTTCTTGAAAATAACATATTGTAGGATTCTACTTTTTTTTTTTTTTTTTTTTAAATCCGCTGTGCTATTTGCTTCCATTTTATGGAAGAGTTCATTCACTTCACAATCACAGTTATGATTACCAGCTCTGTATTTCACTCCATCCTATTTTCTCCCCTGTATATAATTTTGTTGTTTTTATCTTGTCCCTCCTTAGTTGTATTTTTTTTCCCTAACACACACTGCCCTCTATCTGCCCTACCTTCTATAACCCGTCTTTCCTTCTCTTAGTCCTTTCTCTTAGTGTTTCTGCTTTCCATTCTATCCAGTTCCTCATTTTTTCTTTTCTCTTTATCTTCCTCCTTCCTTATAGGGTAAGATAAGTTTCTATTACCTACTGAATAATGAAATTATTCCCTCTTTGAGCCACAACTGATAAATAAAGCTTCAGACAATGCTCATCCTCCTACATTAGTAGCAAATGTATTGTAACAAATTGTAACACATCTTTCCTACCTCTTTATGTGATCTAACTTACTCCATATGCTTCCACTTTCCACTTCTGTTACCATTCTTTTAAACTTCTTAATATATTTTTTCTCTGGTATCCTCAAATCAGAGTCAATTCATAATCACACTTTCTGTTCATGTAGGTCCTCTCTATCTGTCCCAATAAAAAATAAAGATCTCAAGAATTTCAGTTATCATTTTTCCATCTAGTGATGTAAGCAGTTTAACTTTGAAAAATATATCTATTTCCCCCCATTTATCTTTCTATGTTTCTACAGAATTCTGTTTTTGAAGATTAAATTTTTGATTTAGATCTTTCCCCTACCCCCCAAAAAAAATCATTATAAGTCTCTTACTTCATTGAATATCCATCTCCTTCCATGAAAGTCTCACTGGAAAATTAATTCTTGGTTGTAACCCTTTGCCTTCTGGAATATGGTATTCTATGCCCTCTGAAACTTTGTTGTAGATGTTGCTGGATACTGGATAATCTTCACTGTTGCAACTCAAATTGCTTTTGTCTAGCTACTTGCAGTATTTTGGCCTTCAGATTACAGTTCTAGAGTTTTGCTGCAATGTTCCTTGGGGTTTTCCTTGTGGAATTTCTTTCTGGAGGTGATCAATGGATTCTTCCAATGACTAGATGAAATTTTCTTTAGTTCTAGTATATCAGGGAAGTTTTCTTTGATAATCTCTTGAAGAATGCTATCGAGGCTCTTTTTTTATCAAGGTCTTCAGGTAGACCAACAATTTTTTTTCCTGAATCTATCTCTAGGTTGTCTGTTTTTTTCTAATTATGTATTTTACATTTTCTTCAATTTTTTCATTCCCTTTAAGTTTTTTGACCAATTCTTCTTGTCTCACACAATCATTAGCTCCCATTTGCCCCATCTTAGTTTTTAATTTGTGATTTTCTTCAGTTAACTTTTGTATCTCTTTTTCTATTTGATTAATTACACTTTTCAAGTGTTGTTTTCTTCAGAAGATTTTTTTTCACTTGGCTAATTATATTTTTTAATGAACTGTTTTCTTCAGTCACATTTTTTCCTTCCTTTTCTATGCTGTTGACTTTCATTTATTTACACATTTTTTCTTTTACTTCTCTTTTTTTGTGTTTTAAAACATTTTATCACCAATTCTAGAAGCCTTTTGGGTTTAAGACCAATTCATATCACTCTCTGAAGTTTCCTCTGGGACATTTTGTCCTCATCTGAGTTGTTGTTTTGGTCTTCCTTTTACCATAATGACTATATATGGTTAGGTATATATTTTTTTCTTTTTCTTGCTCCTTTTCTTTCTTTTTCTTTTTGTATTTCCCTATTGTAATTTTCAAGGTCAGCCTCTGCTCCTGGGGTAAAGGGAGCATTGTCCCAAGTTTTCTGTGTAGTTCTGCACCTTGACTTTCCACTCAGGAGCCCTTTATGTTTGGCTTCTTGCTTAAAGGTGCATCTTTACTTGTTCTTTTCAGGAAACAGCCTGGTTTCCCAGAATTGGTATTCTGAACTGTATATAGAGACTTTTCCATTGGTCTGCTCTATTAAGAAGTCAGAATTTGAGGTCTCAGTTGCTGATTTACTGTGTTTAAAACCCTCTCACTGTCTTTCCTAGACTCTGTCTGAGCTGAGCTGAATATCCCTTTCATGCAATGAGACTGACCTTTCATGAAATCCTCACAATCTATCTTGAGCAAGAGAACTTGAGCAGCTTCCTGGATTTACTCTTCCATCTTGGCTCTATCCACATAACTCAAGATATTAAGATTTTAATTGACAATATTGTCCAAATCATCATCATTGTCATCATTACCACTGTTTTAATTAGGATTTTTATCATAAAATTAGAGCTATAATTTATTGTTTTTTTCAAAAACTTAGATTTAGAATTTATTAGGTGAAGTTTTAAATCAAAAAGTGTTTATTAAGCACCTTATACCCTGTTCTTAGTACTAAGTATACAAAAAAAAAAAAAAAAAAAAAACAAAAAAAAAACACTCCAACTTTTAAGAAGCCTATATGTAGACAATATGACAGGAAGAGCACTAGTGCTCCAAGAGGATTTGAAAATGACTTCTTGCAGAAGAAAAAATTTTAAGTGGGACTATTAAAGAGTCATATTTTCCATTTGAGAAAAATCATTCTAATAGTGAATTAGATGATGACATAAATTGGGACAAAGGGAGCTAAGAAGAGGTGAGCAACCAGCAGACTATTGCAACAATATAAGCATGAGTTTATGAAAACTTGTATCACAGTTATTGCATTGTCAGATGACAGAAGGGGTTATATGTAAGAAATATAGTGAAGGTATAATTAATAGGACTTGTCATTGATTAGATATATGGGATGATGAATATTTTGAGATGGCAAATTCTCAAGGATTTCCCCTGTTAAAAAAAATAGACAACAACAACAACAACAACAACAAAAAAAAAAAAAACAAACAAACTATGAACTAAAGAATACATGCTAATCAAGGTCACCATTTCTTTATACTTTATACGGCCTAGTAAATATCAATATATTTTACCCTCTGATCAATATAGAACAAAACTTGGATATTGGAATATCAAAAAAGTAAATCAAAATTGCTGTCAGAAACCCAGTTGTATCTCCTCCATGCCATGGAGTCCACATCACTAAGTGCCTTTGATCTTCTCTGAGCTTCTGACCTTAGAAGCCATAAATTAGCACACAAGATGAAAAACAAAACTGCATTAGGGGAGTAAACCAAAGATCATGACCCCATCATTAGGTTACAATGCCTGAATATTTCTAATTACTGTCTTTCAACACAATATGATTCTGCAATATTAAAATAATTGTCACGTTTCAGATACAAGAGTCACTGTTTTTATTCTTACAAATGATTCCAGCCATTCTTACCATGGGGAAAAAAACAAAAAACAAAAAACAAAAAAAAACAAAAAAACTAATCTACTCCTTCAGGTTTCTTTATGACCCATAAAAGTATAATGACTCCCCCCTACCTCAAATGAATGAATGAATAAACAAGCATGAAACAATCAAATACATGGATGAGCTCCCTGAGAATAATCCTATTTACTATTTTTCTGAATTTGTAAGAATAAG
Organism: Sminthopsis crassicaudata; assembly: GCF_048593235.1. Lineage (NCBI taxonomy): Eukaryota > Metazoa > Chordata > Mammalia > Dasyuromorphia > Dasyuridae > Sminthopsis > Sminthopsis crassicaudata. The sequence continues at coordinate 668,160,149 of NC_133618.1, forward strand.
TTAACGATTTCTTGAAAATTCTGTGCAGTCAAAATTCTTTTGCCCTTGAAGTAGAACAAAAGGCATATAGAAGTAATTATGGTGACAGTTATGGAGGTGTATAAAAATGATTAGTTCTTTATTTTAAGGATAAAGTCCTACAGGTCCATTTTGAGCTGTGAGGTGAAACAAATTTTCTAAATTCCCACCCATCCCTTATCAGCAAATCTGTTCCTTTTAATCTACTCAACTTCACCTGTCTCCTTTTTTTTTTTTTTTTCATTTTGTAAGAAGAGAAACAAAAATAGATTATTTAAGTAAAGTATCCTGACAAATTGTTCTGTGGATCTAGAGTATAATGGAAGAAAATATTCTATGTGCCTTAAAATATTATGTAAATGTTACTACTATTACCACTGTTACTACTATTACTACTACTACTACAACTACTAATTATTACTATTGCTGCTGTTGCTGTTGCTCCTCTTGCTATTGTTGTTGCTACTGCTGCTGCTGCTACCACTACTTTTACTACTAGTATTATTAGTTGTAGTAATAGCTATGACACTACATCTTCAAATCTATTGAAGATGAGACATAGAAAATGATCCTGATTCAAATTTAATAAAAATAAGGGACATTTTTTAAGGAAAAGAATAAGCTTCACTGTGTATAGAGTAGGGACAAGTCAAGTCAGATCTCTAGACTTCATACCTTTAAAAGTTAGAGATGAAGTTAGGTGTGTATATTTGGGGAAAAGGTAGTTTGCTTGTGTCTTATTTCTTCCTTTCTACACAACCCAAAATTTAGATTTGTATTTTCAGTCATTGCTAGCTATTCTTGCTCAGTTTTGCCATGTGGGTGGAATATGACCTTTTCTATGTGTCAGGGGTGCTAACATTATTCATTGGAAAAACCATAGAGAGAAGAATCAGGGCATGGTTAATTTAAGTTTTTGCTCTTTAATACAAATCAGTGAATTGGTATTTCTGTTAGGTTTATGTAGAATGGAAAGAAACAAGATACATTTTCTAATACTTGTACTACTTAGATAATTCAATATTGTCTAATCATTTTATGAAATCATAGGAAAAAAAAACAATTCACTCAAATGATATAAGTACACACATGAATGCTGTAGGAGTTTTAAGCACTTGAAAAAAAAAAAAACTCAACAGTTAAACTGTTTTTTTCCTCAAGAATATGTGTTTCATTTGGGTAAATATATGGCTATAGATAAGCAAATACATTTAGGTATATGTGTATATATGAACATAATATGAGCATAGTATGTACATATGTATATAGATTAATACCTAAACAAATATATATTTTTGTATATATATGTATATATATATATATGTACACTCATACATACATACATACATACATACATATGTTTGGCCACTTGGATCTCAGTGGTGATTAAAGCTTGAAGTTAAAAAAGATCCCTAGTGAAGAAATCAGAAAGCTATCTTATAGTAGACAGCAGTTGTGTTCAAGTTTCAAGAGAGATAGAAAATTCAAGATGCACTATGAAGGATGGTATTAAAGGCAATGATTTGCAAAGTCTCTGAAAAGGCATAGAAATAATTAAGCTTGCTTATTTTGAAAATAGACTTATTAGACAAGGAATTTGTAATCAGAAACAAGAGGAAGTGAAAATGATCTCATGGTTACTTGAAATAGTCTGTGTAAATGGGTAACAGGAATAAGATGAGGAATGATTTAAGGTTGTAACTGCCAAGATTTGGCAACTAAATAAAAATTGTAATGTAAAGAGTTGAGGATGATTCCAACTATGCACATTGCAAAATAATAGTGCCATTGATAATAACATGGAAATGAGAAAGAAATTGTTTAAAGGGAAGAAATAATTTTAAATCCGATTTTTTCTACATAAACTATGTATTTGATTGACATTTTAAAATCATTATTTTAAGTTCATTTGTAGTTATCTTTAGAATTCAATAGTGATCTGGATGCTTAAATGAACAACTAGATTTTAAAAATCTAATTAGTCTCTATTTTAGAGAATTAACTAGTTTTTTTTTTCCTGTAAATAATTTTGGTTGGAAATGTGAAAATTATGATTGCCATTTAGAATAAAAACAAATGTCTTAATGCTTTAAGTCAATATGTTCTATTGATCCCCTAATTAACTCATGACTAAAAAGTTTAGCTCTTTGTGTTATCTGTCTGATGGTGGTATTATCTGATCCTCAATAAGAAGGTAATTTACTAAAGTAATTCATGCTAGTTTCAGTAATGCCAGATGATCTTTTTTTACTACTAACTTTATGAATCATTGACTTATTATATTTTCTATGTGCTGAATATATCTTCTACAGCAGTGACAAGTGCATAGTTCTCTTCTACTTTAGTGCTTCTAGCATATATAGTGTCATTTAATAAGTACTCTCCTTTAATATTTTATAAACTCTGTATGCTAACATCTTTAGTTCAGTTCAGCATAGATTAGGCTATGGCTAACCGATACCATGGTTAGAGCACTAGGTGTGGAATCAAGGAGAAACATTCAAATTCAGTCTCAGACACTGTCTTGCTCTGTGACCATGGAAATTAGTCATTAAATCTCTCAGTTTATTCAACTGTAACATGAAGACAATTATGACACCTATGACAAAGATCACATGAGAACCTATTTGTAAAGCTCTTTAGCACAATGCATGGCTCATTAGAGGGACTATATAAATGCTAGCTTTGATGATGATGATGATGACAATGACAATGGAGGAAGAAGTAGATATCCTCCTACATATGAAACGAACACTTCACAAGAAAAATCAGACTAAAAAGGAAAAACAAAGGAGAAAGAAAACAAAATGTAAGTAAACAACAACAGAAAGAGTGAAAATGCTATGAGATCTGCACTCTGTTCTCACAGTCCTCTTTCTGGGTGTAGATGGCTCTCTTCATCATAAGATCTTTGGAACTGGCCTCAATCATCTCATCATTGGAAAGAGGCATATCCAAAAGAACTGATCTTTGTAGTGTTGTGTAAAAAGATCACCTGGTTCTGCTCATTTCACTTAGCATAAGTTCATGCAATTCTTTCCAGGTCTCTCTTAAATAATCCTCCTTATCATTTCTTATAGAACAATAATATTCCATAACATTCATATAGTATAACTTATTCAGCCATTCTCCAGCTGATGTTCAACTACTCAGTTGTCATTTTCTTGCCACTACAAAAAGAGCTGCTACAAACATTTTTACACTTATATATCCCTTTACCTCTTTTAAGATCACTTTGGGATATAAGCCCAGTAGAAAAACTGTTGGATCAAAGGATATGCACAGTTTGATAACTTTTTGAATGTAGTTCTGAATTCCTCTACAGAATGGTTGGATCAGAATGCATGTGTCCCAGTTTTCCCACCTTCTCTCTAACATTCATCATTATTTTTTCCTGTCATCTTACCCAATCTGAGAAGTGTAGAATGGTATTTCAGAGTTGTCTTAATTTGCATTTCTCTGATCAATAGTGACTTAGAGTATATTTTCATATGATTGAAAATGGTTTTATTTTCTTCATCTGAAAATTGTCTATTCATATCCTTTGACTGTTTATCAATTGGAGAATAGCTTAAATTCTTATAAATTTGAATCAGTTCACTCTACATATTTTAGAAATGAGGCCTTTATCAGAACCGACAAATATAAAAATGTTTTTCCAATTTAATGCTTCCTTTCTAATCTTGTTTTCATTAGTTTTGTTTATACAAAACATTTTTAGCTTAATAAAATCAAAATTACCTATTTGGTGTTCAATTATGAGTCCCAGTTCTTTTTTTGGTCACAAATTCCTTCCTTCTCCATTCCTTCTCCATAATTCAGGAGGTAAACTATCCTATGTGCTTCAAATTTGGCTATAATATCACTCTTTATATCTAAATCATGAACCCATTTTTACTTTATCTTGGTATATGGTGTAAAGTGTGGGTCAATGACTGTTTTCTACAATAGTACTTTCCAAATTCCCCATCAATTTTTATCAAATAGTGAGTTCTTGTGCCAAAGCTAGGATCTTTGGGATTGTCAAACACTAGATAGTTTAAATTAATATTTTGTATTGTGAACCTATCCTATTCCACTCATTGATCACTTTATTTCTTAGCCAATTCAAAATGCTTTTGATGAAAGCTGCCTTCTAATATATTCTTAGGTCTGGCACAGATAGGCTACCTTCATTGTCATTTTGTTATCATCAATTCTCTTGAAATTCTTGATCTTTTGCTCTTCCAGATGAAATTTATTATTATTTTTTCTATATCTGTAGAATAGTTTCTTGGCAGTTTGGTATGTCACTACATAAATAAACTTAGGCAGTATTGCCATTTTTAGTACTGTCAGTATTGTCATTGTTTTGGCCTACCCATGAGCACTTGATACTTTCCCAATTGATTAGATCTGACTTTATTTGTATGTAAAGTGTTCTGTAATTGTGTTTTATATAGTTCCTGACTTTCTTTTGGTAGACAGATTGCCAGACATTTTTATAATATCAACAGTTATTTTGAATGGAATTTCTCTTTTTATATCTCTTGCTGCTGGACTTTATTGGTAATATAGAGAGGTGCAGAACTCAGTATAATTGATAAGATAATGATTCTCTAGCTAAGTACGTGCTTAGTGTGGTATTTAATGTGATGTAATGATATAATGCTGTCCCATGTCCGGTATGGTACAGGGACATATTTAAGGGCTGAGGGAGGGACACAGAGATCTCTCAGCTACAGATACAAGAGAAGATGCCGGATGCCAGACTCCATCTTTGACCAGCCACTTAGTCTTCCTACCTCCTTCACTCCTGTACTAAGACCAAGGACTCAGGGTAGTATGTAAAAATGCTGATGATTTACACAGATTTATTTTGTATCCTGCAACTTTGATAAAATTATAATTTGTTTCTAGTATTTTTTTAGTTGATTCTCTATGGTTCTCTAAGTATATTATTATATCATGTGCAAAGAGTGATAATTTGATTTTCTCATTACCTGTTCTAATTAAAGGAATTAATATATATATATATATATATATATATATATATATATTATTTTTCTTCTCTTCTCTTATTAACAAAGCTAACATTTCTAATACAATATCGATGATGGTGATGTTGGGGAACATTATTTGACTACCGATCTTATTGAGAATGGTTCTATTTTGTACATATTACAATATGCTGTTTGCTGATAGTTTTCAATAGATGCTACTCATCATTTTGAGTAAAGGTCCATTTATTCCTAGTGTTTTAATAGGAATGGATGTTGGATTTCATTAAATTGCTTTTTCTGGACTTTTTGAGATAATCATATGATTTTTGTTAGTTTGGTTATTGATATAGTCAATTATGCTAATAGTTTTCCTAATATTAAGCCAGCCCTGATTCCTGGTATAAATCCTACTTAATCATAATGTATTATCTGAGAGATTACTTAATGTAATATCTTTGCTAATATTTTATTTAAGATTTTTGCATCAATATTCATTAAGGAAATGGATGTATGTTTCCTGTTTTCATCCTTCCTGGATTAGGTATCAATTCCATATCTGCGTCATAAAAGGAATTTGGTAGGACCCCTTATTTCCCTATTTATTCAAATATTTTATGTAGTATTGGAATTAATTATTCTTTATTTTTTTGGGATAATCCACATCTGGCCTTGGAGATTTTTTCTCAAAGAGTTGATTAATAATTTGTTTTATTTCTTTTTGTAAAATGTGACTGTTTAAGTAATTTGTTTTCTATTAATTTGGGCAATCTATATTTTTGTAGACATTCCTCCATTTCACTTAGATTATCAAATTTATTAATATATAACTGAGCAAAATAACTCATGACAATTGTTCTAATTTCCTCTTTGTTGGTGCAAAGTTTTTCCTTTTCAGTTTTGAGACTAAAAATTGCATATTCTTCTTTCTTTGTTCTAATCAAATTAACTAAAAGCCTATTTTTGTTGTTGTTTTTCATAAAACCACCTTAGTTTTATTTGTTAATTCAGTAGTTTTCTTGTGTTCAATTTTACTAATCATCCATCATAGTTTCTGAATTTCAAATTTGGCATTTAATTGAGGGTTGTTAATTTGTTATTTTTTTTCTAGCTTTTTAAGTTGTAAGCCCAATTCATTTATCTTCCCCTATGAACATTTTGGCTGTATCCCACAAATTTTGGTATATTGTTGTCTCATTGTAATTCTCTTGGATGCAGTTATTGAATGTGTCTATTCTATGTTCTTTCACCCATTCATTCTTTAGGATTAGGTTATTTAGTTTCCAATTAATTTTTGGTTTATTTTCCCCTTGCCTTTAATTATGGGCGATGTTTATTGCATCATGATTTTTTTTAAATGCATTTACTATTTCTGCCTTTCTGAATTTTATTTTGAGGTTTTTATGCTCTCATACATGGTCATTTTTTGTATAGGTTCCATGAACTGCCAAGAAAAAAATATACTCCTTGTTGTATCCATTCATTTTTTCCCAAAAAACCCTAGATACTTAACTTTTCTAAATTTCTATTTACCTCCTTAGGTTCTTTCTTATTTATTTTGTGTTTCTATTTATTTAGTTCTGAGAAAGCAAGTTTGAGATCCCCCACTAGTACAGTTTAGCTGTCTATTTCTTCTTTCAGTTCTCTTAACTTCTCCTCTAGGAATTTGGATGCTACACCACATATATGTTTAGTATTAGTATTGCTTCATTATCTGTGGTACCCATTAGCAAGATATAGTTTCCCTCTTTTTCTTTTTTAATTAGATCCACTTTTGCTTTTGTTTGATCTGAAATCAGTATCATTACTCATGTTTTTGTTTTTTTAATTTCACCTGAAGTATAATAGATTTTGCTCTAGCCTTTTACCTTTACTTTGTATATATCACTCTGTTTTAAATGTGTTTCTTGTAAACAACTTTTGTGGGAGTCTGGCTTTTAATTCAGTCTGCTATCTGTTTCTATTTTATGGGAGAATTCATCCCATTCACATTCACAGTTAAAATGACTAATTCTGTATTTCATGCCATCTGATTTTGCCTTTGCTACACTTTTCTCTTTCCTTTTTCCCTTCTCTCCTTTCCAGTATTTTGCTTCTGACTACCATCTCCCTCAAACATCCCTTCCACTTTAAAAGCTTCTCCCCATTCTTATATCTCTCCCCTATTACTTCTGTTTTACATTCCATTGGTATTCCCCTTTCTTATTCCCTTTGCCCTCCACGTCCATATATGGTGAAACAAACAATATAGTTTCTCTATGAAACCAAATATGTTTGATATTCTCTCTTTGAGCCAAATCTGATGAGAATAAGATTCACACAATGCTCATCTCCCTTTCTTCTTTCCTTTAATTTTAATAGGTCTCCTTTGCCTGTTCATGAGATGCAATTTCCCTTATTTTACTTCCTTTTTCTTCTTTTTCCAGTAAAATCCCCTTTCCATTTCTAGTTTCTTTTTCATATTACCACAATAAAATCAAATTATACCTTCACTCTCTAAGTATATGCATAACAGAAATATTATTCACAATGGTAATTTCCTTTTTACCTTTTATGCTTTTCTTGATCTCTGTATTTCGAGATCAAATTTTTTTGTTCAGCTTTGGTATTTTCATCAGAAATAAATAAAATTTACCTGTATCACTGAATACCCATTTTCTTCCTTGAAAGATAATCCTCAGTTTACCTATATAGTTTACTCTTGGTTGAGAACTATCCTTTAAGGTAGAAATTGCTAGGTTCTGAATAATCCTGACTGTGGCTCCATGATATTTGAATTGTTTTTTTATGATTTCCTGCAATATTTTTTCCTTGATCTGATAATTCTGAAATTTAGCTACGTCATTCCTTGTAGTTTTTATTTTGGTGTCTCTTTTAGGAAGTATTGATGAATTCTTTCAAAAGTACTTTACCTTTTGGTTTTAGGATATCAAGACAGTTTTCTCTGATGATTTTCTGAAAGATGATTTCTAGGAGCTTTTTTTTTTTTTTCTTTTTTTCATCAGGGCTTTAAGGAAGTCCAATAATCCTTATATTGTCTCTTCTAGATCTATTTTTCCACATCAGTTGTTTTTCCTCGGAGGTATTTCATACTTTATTCTATTTTTTTGTTTTTGTTTTTGTTTTTGTTTGAGTGATTCTTGAAGTCTAATTGAGTCATTTACTTCCATTTGTTTAAATATAATTTTTAGTGTATTATTTTCTTCACTTATTTTTTAGCTCCTTTTTATATTTGGCTAATTCAATTGTTTTGTTCATTGCATTTTTTCTATTTTACAAATTCAGTTTTTCAACTAATTTTTTCATACCTTTTTGGTAAAAGAGATATATGTTGTTTTTTTTTTTCCATTTCATCCAATCTAGTTTAAGGAGTTTTCTTCAGATAAATTTCTGTTTTTCATTTTTCATCCCCTTTTGCAAAGATCTCATTTCCTTTCCCCATTTTTTTTCTAACTCTCTTTTAACATCTTTTTTTGAAGTCTTTCTTGTGAAATGGGGACAAGCTCATATCTACCTTTGGTGCTTCATGTGGAGTTGATTTTCCATTAGGAACCTCAGGGTTTGAAGTCTGTTCTTCTCTCTCTCTCCATAAAAGAAGTCTTTGGTGAGATTTGTTTTTTGCTTTTTTTGGTCATTTTTAAAGTGTTTGAGGTTTGCTCTTAACATAAAGGAGTGATTGCTTTAGTTTGGAGTGGGACAGTTCTGCTAATTGACTCTTGGTGCTAGGTAATCAAGGCCAAGTCCCAAGTTCTTGCAGGGTTCAGCTATTTGCAATTTGCCTTTTGTAACAAATCTTCTAAACCACCCCTTTGTAACCAGGAAAGAGTAGCCTAACCGCCTCTCAGAAGATTCTCTGGTGCAGATACCATAATGTTCTGGCTCCCCACCACAACTTCTTGCTCCAAGTTCCCTACTCCAGAGGCCTGGGATCTACAGACTGTCACCCTGATCAATTGAAAAGGAGCTGTTCTGAAGTTCTTCCACATTATCTTCTGTACATGTATTGTACTTCAAATACTCATGGGTTTTGTCACTTTAAAACAAGTTCAAAGGCTTAATCTGCTGTTGCTTTGAAAGAAAAGTCAAAAATGGTCCCAGAAAGCCATGTCTGTTCTCAACCATCATGATTCCATCCCTTTTCACTTATATTCTAAAAGAATCATAAGCTATTGTTATATAAAATTGATGAACTTCATAGTTTAATAGCTTCTTGCTTGATAGAAGATATCAATGACAGCTTCTTGAAAGGTTTGAGCTAGAAAAAAATTGTTTTTATGAGTTTATGTCCTTGAGGTCTATTGAATTCATTTGCAAAAAATCTATTTAAAACAAATGTAAAATAATATTTTGTTTTTTAAATTTAATCATAAACTCAAAACATTTCCTCTTGTTATAATCTAGAATATATACTATACTTATTCAGCACTTTTAGGAGCCAATAAATAGATAGATAGATAGATAAATAAGAAAAATTAGATACATGGAAGAATAGATGGAGATATATATACATATATATGCATATATATATATATATATATATATATATATATAAAATCTTTTTAAAATTAAAATATATTTTTCTCTGAAGGCAAAATTTTATTTTCTATAAAGAAATTCAAATATAGATGACATAAGAAATATGTCATTATCCACTGATAAATTTTCTCTCTCTACAGTTATAAAATAGCTATCTGTAATTCAAGTGATTTTCTATCCCATTATATTTTTCTTTCTGAAAAATTTGGCATTTATTGAAAACTTTTATCCTCCATAATATTTTCATAACTCAAGGTTATTAAACCTCAAACTACTATAAATTCTCATTATAATACAGCAATTCCCAGGAAATTTTATATGCCATTTCCTAAGTGTTGTGTTTTATTATAAGATAGATTCTTGGGGAAATAAAAGAAATAACTTGGCTTTCCATATATTTAAAACATGGAAACATGATGTGCCACTGGGCAGATATAGATGACACAGTCGTGGAATTCAGTAATGGTCTAGTGGACTCCACTGCCACATCTATATGTTTTTACATTACTAATAGTTTTCTCTCTGCTCAATTTCATAGCCAGATTTCTAGAACAAAGACCATATATATTTTTGCTCTCATCTCTTTTCCTACTATTGTATTATTTATCTTATGTATATATTAGATTAAAACAATTCTCTACAAGGTCACTAATGATCTTTATATTACTATATTCAATTGCTCTTAGTATTTATTATCCTGGAAATCTCTACAGCATTTGATAGTGTTTAAGACCCCTACTACATTTATAGTGCATCATCTCTCTGTCTTAGATTTTTGCCATACTGCTCTTTCTTTAGTATCTTCTTATACTGCCTTGTTTTTTCTCCTTTTCTGAAAAAAAAATTTTTCTATATATTTTGTGATTGAATTGCTATAGAACAAAGTTCATTTCTGAATCACTCGCTCCCTCTCTCTCTCTTACACACCCACACCCATATAGATATAGACATACACACATGTATACAATAATTATATATGTGTGCATATCTATACAAATACAAATAGACATTGTATGTGTATGTGTACTATATGTGTGTGTGCATACAGAGAGAGAGAGAGAGAGAGAGAGATACAAAAAGGGGGAGAGAAATCCACACATGCAGCAAACAAATAGATATAGATAGATATAGTATCTGTGTATGTAAAGCTAAACATCAGAGTTTTTTTTTTTCCATCAATGAAATATCAAGTGATCCCTTATAGAGTTAGATGTAAATATTCTTATTGTGTGAAAAAAGAATGGACAGTATACTCTATTATATCATTTTAGTGGGTTATATGGAATCCTAGAAATCTAGCCCTAAAAATTCTCTATATTCTGTGTTATACAGTGTATCTTTAGAAGATTCTTTTTTCATATTTTCCCCATTTATACATTATTTGGAAAAGTTTTACAGACTGGAGCTGCATTTGATGCTTCAGAAGATGATGTCTCTGTTCTTCTATAGGTCATAAACTCTAAGCAGTGTCTTATTTGCTTTTAGGGAATCTGTATCCCTTAGCTCCCTGCTAGGAAAATTTATGTTGTGAATTTCTTTTCAGTCATTTATTCCACATTTAGCCTTCCTTTTGCTTTCTGAGAGGTTTTAATGGTGCCATCATCAACTACAGAATTATCTGCTTTTACATAGCAGGGAACTTGAGAGTATATGGATTCCCCAGAAACAAATACAGAAAAGTGAAATAGTTGGTGGCTCTTTTCCTGGACAAATTACCTCTTGAAGAAGAAGAAAAGCAATGATAAAATAAGTTCTTGAGGAAAACATGGTAGGAAAGTGGATGCAGTAGAAAACTCATATTCAGGAATCCCCAAGGTCATGTCCATTGTCAGGTATCTACAACTTGAGTGTCCATGAGCAATTACTTAACCTTTTTAAGTCTCAGCTTCCCTATATGAAAAATGTGGAACCTGCCTTGAAACCTTATTTTGATGGTAACAAAATAATATCTATAAAGCAATTTGCAAACTTTAAGGAATACATTAGTCAATAAGCATTTATTAAGTACATCAGACACATAAGTGTCCTATATTTATCATCATTTTCATTATCATCTTCAACCTACAAATTTGATATATTCTTCATGCTATGGGAAAATGAAAATAAAGATTTGTAAGTCATCACCAAGGACCAAACTTAGAAGAGGTTATAAAAAAAAAAGCCATAAATGCTGAATCTATACCAAAAGAAGAGCAGCAATGATAGTCAGGATGCTAAACCAGGGTCATTAAAAAATTTACTAAATAACAACTAAATTAGTAGAGAGCTCCTACCTGTGAACGAACCTATTTAAACCTCCTTAAAATGCAATAGCAGCTTTTGAAAATCAGACAAAAAACTTTGAAGCAACCTTGCATGAAACACTCAAACACTTGATTGGGAATATGCACAAAGCACAGCCAATAGCAAAATGAATAACAAAACAAACAAAAAACTACACAAATTAAAAAAAAAATAAATAAATAAAAAGTCAACAACTGGAATCCCTGAATCACACAAGATCTGAACTAAAAAAATAACACACAGTCCCACCAATGAACAATAGACTACACTGAATTGTCATTCATTATTACTAGATTTGCAAGATAAGAGTTGTATACTTCAGTCACAGACAGCCGATTGCACTGGAAGTAACATTAATCCTTGTTGGAACTCTGTCTTCCCAGAAATCAGCCGGAGTCAGGATCACCAAAAATCTTTATTCTTGGTCTTTTGGGGTCTCCATCAGGGGATTAAATCTGTCAATCTCCATACCACCTTCCTCTCTCTCCACCACCTGGAGAATACCTCAATCTCCTCCTCCTACTCCACCCACACAAGTCACTTCCCCTTCTTTGTTCCACCAATTGAGCCAGCACAGAATAGTTGGGGAGGGTCATCCTTCAAACATGTTCTTAGAGAATTGTCCAATGGGCAATTAGTCTCACATGCTCCATTATCCAAGTGCATTTGCTCAGTTCTACCCCTTTACATATCCTAATGAAATTTCCCTTTATACCAACTCTAAATAAGCCTTTTGACAACTCCTGCCAACTGTTCCTAGTTTTTCCTCTACAGTCAAGCAGAAGTATTTCAAAAATCCCTCTTAAAGTTTCTTTTAATGTGTATAGAAATTCAAATAGTGATTCTTACTCCTACACTGAAGTATGCAGTTTCCCCCCCACTGATCTAAATGAGTTTACAGTTATTAATTTTGGTAAATGTTCATTAATATCAATTGAATATATGTGGAGAATAAAAAATATCTGTTGGGCATTAATTTTTGCTGGTGTTCATTCAGTATAGTTTACACTGTGCATTCTAGAGAACATGAGCTTTCATGTATTAATGAGACATAGCCAAAGTGTGAAATGTCATGAACAATAATAGAATCTTAGAGCTAGAAGGGGACTCAGAGACCACCCATGAAAAACATGAAACTAAATAGGAATGCCTTCTAGAATTAATATGACAAGTGGTTAATTAGTTTCTGCCTGCTGACTTCAAACATGAGTCATATCCATTGGATTTGTAACACTCTTAATTGTTAAAAATGTGCAGGGTCATATAACTAGAACCAGACAAGATTTTAAAAGTCATCTACTTCAATTCTCACTTTTAAAAAAATAAGGAAATCACTGCAAGAGAAATTAATTAAGTGATGAACTCTGAAATCGATGGGTTTTAAGTGACATAACTATAGTGTGAACATAGATTCCTAGATGCAAATTCATAACTTTTCCCATCATATAACATGATAAGCCTATATTTTCTACTTGCAAATTGATGTTTCTCAAAAAATGAAGTATTTTAGATTGTGTTATATTATTGATTCAAGAAGTTTTAATTAAATGTGTACTATTTTCCAGTTTTTCTGCTAGTTTCTAGAGTTAAAGAAACAAGTAAATAGTCCCTGGTCTGAAGGAACTTACCTTTAGTTATATTAGAATGTTATTTTCATTTTGAAGAGAAAGAGAAGAAAATAGAGGAAGAAGGGAGAAGAAAGGAGAGAAGAGAGGACAAAATAGAGGAAAGAACTTTAGGAGAGAGACAGACAGACAGACAGACAGACAGACAGACAGACACACACACACACACACACACACACATGCACATGGAGTGCTTCTTTTCCTGTGTATAAAAATTCTAGTTCAGGTTGCAGTCTGCTGCAATGTACATGTTTTCATTCCTAGGTGAACCCTGCCAATGTTTGATTAAAGTGTTCATCCCTCATGGAAGGGCTGCTCTCCAAAGTCCTGGATTCTTTTCGAGTTGGCTAAGAGAGAGCATGGCCTGGGCAGCCATTCAGTGTCAAGGAAAGCTCTTGCCGGCTGCTTCTGTTTCACAAATCCATGTCTAATTGAATGTTTATGCTCTCTGGTGGGGAGCTTCTCCTTTTAATTTAGGCTAATTCACAAAGAAATGCAAATTTGAATGTAAACAGAAGATACTGCTTTGCTAAAATAGGCATCCTCCAATTCTTTCTCCTTCCTTCCTTCTTTATCCCCTCCTTTCTTCCTTCTCTCCCTTCCTCCCTCTTATGCATTTTCCTTCAATTCTTTCCATGTTTCCTTTCTTCCTTGCATATTGCACTTTTCCTTTTGTTTCTGTCTTTGTCTCTCTCTTCTTTCTCTGTCTCTCTGTCTCTATCTCTATCTCTCTCTGTCTCTCTTTCTCTGTCTCTATCTCTCTTTCTGTCCCTATCTCGTCTCTCTTTTTCTCTCTCTGTGTCTGTCTTTCTGTCTCTCTGTCTCTCTGTCTCTCTCTGTTTCTCTCTCTCTCTCTCTCTCTCTCTCTCTCTCTCTCTCTCTCTCTCTCTCTCTCTCATTTCTAAAATGTCTTCTCTTACATGCCTATGAAGTTCCTTAAGATTGCTAAAAATTAAGCCTTGCAATACTGATAAGAAGATCTGGGTTGAATCCTAACACTACCATTTACTCCATGTATGACCTTAGGGAACACATATTACTACTCTGAGCCTTACTTTACCTTCTTGACAAATAAATGGATTGGAATGCCTAATAAAGATGATATTTATAGTTTTTTAACTAAAAGTTTACAATGTGATTGATGGGTAAAACACATTTCGCATCTAATTCTCACTATAACTTTATGAAGTATATGATTTTATTTCTAATTTGTATATAAAAAAAAAACAGCCTGAAAAGGATTTAGTGACTTCCATAGGGTCATGCTGCTTGCAAGGTTTTCGGAGGACTTTTATGTCTATATAGGTAATCACATCATTATTGAATTTTTATTTTTAACTACTCATTTTCCAAATGAGGAAACCATTATTCATAAAACTTTATAGATCAACAAAACTACCTAAGTCATAAGCATAGGTTTTGCCCAAGTATTTATCATTTCTTTTCATAATTCCACCATACTTTAAAAATTGATAATCAGTCAAAACCAATTATGAAGTATTTTTTGAGATAGTGTTCAATGTTGGTGATATAAAGCTAAACAATAAACAAACAACAAACAGAAAACAATAATAATACTAATAAAATAGTTCTTGCTCTCAAGGAACACATTGTTATTTAGGAGACCATATGTAAATAACTAAGTACAAACAATATGTATTGAATGGATGGAAAAATATTCTCAGAATGAAGGCATTTACAGTGTGTTCATGGGAATCAGGAACAAGAGTTATGGCAAAAAGTGATTTGAGCTGAATCTTAAGGGAAGCCTCTAAAGAGAGGTAAGAAGAATGATTATATTTCAGCTATGGAAATCATGTGAAAACATACAGATTCTGTGTTGATCCATCATTGAGTACATGAGAGTGGGAAGAAAGAATAAGAAAATTGATGAGTATGAAAGAACCAGGTAACAAATGTTTTTATAGTTAATTTTAGACAATAGGAGTCATTAGAAGAAGATCACTTAAGTGATCTTCTAGAGGAGAATGGTTTAGAACAAATGAAAAAAGGCTAACAGAAGGTTATTTGATAAGTTAATCATGAAACAATAAGGTTCTGGACTGTCATATTACAACTGACTTCTCTTCAATCCTTCATGATCTTAGGAAACTCATTTTTAAAAGACAACGTCAGTTCTGAAATTGAAATATCCCTTGTTCTATTTTTTAAGTTTTTTTTAGTAATAGCTTTTTATTTTATTTGGATTTATACATGCACAGATGGTGTTCAACAATCATCCTTGGAAAACCTTGTGTTCCAAATATTTCTCCTTCCCTTCTCCCATCCTTGCTTTCCTAGATATATATTAAACATGGGAAGTTCTTCTATACATAATCCCACAATTATGCTACAAAAGAGCAATCAGATCAAAAAAGGAAGAAAATGAGAAAGGTAAAAGCAAACAATCAAAAGGTAAAAATACTAAGTTGTGTGATCTTCACTCATTTTTCCTCTTTCTAGATGCATGATTCTCTTTATCACAAAGCTATTTCAGTTGTCCTGAATCACCTCACTACTAAAAAGAGTCAAGTACATCAGAGTTGATCATCACATAATCAGGAAGAACAGTTGATATCTGGCCTCAGGTGCTATCTATGTGTTTAATCTTGAACAAATCACATAATTGTTTGCCTCAGTTTCCTAATATGTAAAAATGTTGGTAATAATAATATGTATCCCAGGGTTTTGCAAAGATCAAATAAGACAAAAAGTATAAAGTGTTAAGCAGAGTTCCTAGCACATGGTATTGTATAAATATTAGGTATTATCATTAGCTATCAAATTCGCTACTTTTTGTCACAGGTAGCAACATAAGTTAAATATCAATTAGGGTCTTTTGAATTCTACCTTATTATATAAAGCTCTCTAATGTACTAGTAATTTAAATTTACTGTTTGGGAACCCTGTCAGTGAAAATATCATATACAATAAAATATCAGAATTTGGTGACTCATTATGAATTTCAGAAAGGGCAATTTCATTAGTTTTGGCATAATAAAATGGGGGAAATGTTTATCATGAAAAAACATAACATTTTATAGGAAAAAAAACACATGATTTGGAGAGGTAGTATCATTTTGAAAGCATAATGAAAAAGAAATGACATCCCTAGGGAAATATAAAAACAGTTGCATTATATGTCAATGCAGATGGAAACATTATGCAATAGAGGGATACCTCAAACCTAGAAATAGCTCAACAAAGAATCTGAGTTAATTACAAATTAACTCACTCCAATATCTCACTTGGTGTTGATAAACAATAATTGTTATTTAGTAATATTTAAATGTCCAAATATTTTAATCTCATTGTTGGTTTTCTCTTTCTCAACCTCATTTTACATATGAGGAAACTGAGATAAACAGGATTAAGTGACTTGCTCAAGGATACACAGTCAGTAAATGTATAAGGCCAGATTTGGAGTCAGGAAGTTGAATCTTTCTGACTGCAATTAAAAAAAAAAAAAAAAAACAAAAACAAACAAAAAAACAAACAAACAAAAAACAAACAAACAAAAAAAAATATTTCACCACCTAGTTGTAGATTGTGATAACAAGTATTGGTCTATAGTCACTATTGTCTTGGAAGAAGTAATTCACTACATCACCAGATTTTCATATCCTTAAACATATTAAATCTTAAAGAAATATATGATCCTCTTAAAAACCCCTGTATAGATAACGTATGACAAGTACTTGATTCTAGATTAAATTCGCAAAGCATCAAAAATAATCTTGAGTATCCGATTTTGCTACCATCTGATATATGCTTACTGATTATATGCTCTTTGAAAGCTGAAGTTCCATTTTTTTAGTCATTCCCTTTCGACCAGTTACTAGCACAGATTTTTCTCCCATGGTAGGCAGGATGTATCCAAATAATTCATTAATTTATTGATAATTCATTCTAGGATATGAAGATGCATAAGTAACCATGTAAGAAATGTAAAATATTCAATATTGGTAAGTCCTAGTTTATTCTTGGAAAGTGCAATGTGTTAGTTTTTTTTTCTTCTTATCAAGTTTTATATTGAAGATCAGTGGACTACCACTAAAGTAAAAATACATGTTTTATATTTTAATATATTTAACATGTATTGGGCTACCTGCCATCTAGTGAAGAGGTGGAGGGAAGGAGGAGAAAATTTGGGACAAAAGGTTTTGTAAGGGTAAATGTTGAAAAATTTCCCATGCATACATTTTGTAAATAAAAAAAACTTTAATAATAAAAATACAGGTTTTTTGGGTTTTGGTCATTAAGAATTTGTTTTATTATTTTTATTGGGCCTGAGAATTAGATGTTATTTTGTTCATTTATTGATCCATGTATTCAACAAACACTTAGCCATTCATCATTATGGGCAAAACATATGTTAGAGGTCAAAGTTTGCCAAACTTATATACTTTTTATTGAACTACATTCCAGGAGAAAACTAGTCAATTCCTGGATAAGGAGATGAAACACAAAACCTGTTTATAGAACAGAAAAAAAAGAAATATTAGTCCTAATGAAGAACTAGTTCTCCAAGCTTCCTATGACTTCAGATAAATTCACAGAAGATTTTAGCACCTGAATTTCTTGTTGAAGTAGGCAATACAAATACTTTTGGAATAGGATTTCTACTAGTGGGACTTATCCCAGTCATTTTTGACCAAATAGAAACCACAGTCCTCTGCAGTGTGCTTCCTGCCTATTTGAACAGTTGGAAACAATTGAATTTGTCATTTATGGTAAACAAAGCCAAAATGAGGAATTTTCTTATAGCAGAAGCCTATTCCCTACAAAATTCAGCCTAAACTTTCATGATAAAGTAAGTTTAAGAAAGAAACAATAGCCATAGAATGGAACATAATTAATATTTATTAATATGCTACTCAATTTCAGCTGAGATGTTGCAAATGGTTTTCTGAAACTACATAATAAAAATTCATGCATTTAGTTTACATCGTCACTGTGACATAGTTGTTAAAGAAAGTATTATTTTGTTGAAAAAGCTCCTTAGGCTCATAGACTATGTAATTGGCTCAATCAAAGTCACATATCTAGTAAATCAGGATTTATTCCTAAGTTAATTGATTTAAAATTCATATTTGTTTAAACTGCATCATAGGGCCAGTATTATTGTGCAACAAGAAAATGGTATTTACACACATGTATTGTATCTAGGTTATATTTATATTCATGGTTCCTTATGCCTGGTTAAAGAGGAAGGTACTAGTGGTGTGTTCTTCCATACCTGGGTGTGGCTGTGAGCTCTAGGTATAGACCTATGGACTATTTATATGGAAAATGAATGACAGTTGTGAACCTGGTTTCATTGGTTTCTAGGTAAAGAACCAGTCATATTGGTTGATAACCCAATAAGGATACAATAGTGTTGCCCTCTGCAGTCAAGTATCAGAGCTAGTGCTTCATAATGATGGAGCTTGCTGCTGATCAGTATTTCATATCAACTTTATGTTACTAAATGATGCCTGGCTTGTAAAATCATTGAATATTCACAGCTGATCATGATATAAAATCTTACAATTGTCGCATTTTCTGTAGATAATTGTGGTGTCTTTTTATGTCCTCTTATGCTCTAGTGACTCAGATGAGAAATGCCTCTTGAATAGCCTCTCATCCTAGGTAGAGAAACTTAAAATGCCCAATTCTATCAGGCTGAACACAAACAGTATTTAATTCCTTTATAGTCCTCAACTGTTCCTTGATTTATGTTTTCTCACTTCTAAATTTCACAATCCTGAAAAAGATTACATGTAAATGAGTCATTCTCATCTTTACTTCAGTCATTGATCTTTGCTCTGAGCTTCTTACCAAAAAAAAAATCAGTATATTGAGTGGTTGTTTTTCTCAGGAACTTAAAAATATTTTGAATTGTATTCTTAGAGAAGTGTGTTTATTTTTTCTTCTACTTTCAGTAACCAAACTATGTTCTTGATAATTTTGAAATTCTAAAGTAGAAATGTAGTTTGCCCCTAAAAAACAAAGGGATCCTCTAATGTGGTACCATAATGACCCATGGAATTTGGGATATAGCAGATCTTTTTCAAATCTAAGCCCAAAGAACTCTTGTAATTCTGACTTGAGACAAGTCGCTTTAATTTTCTCCTTATATGTCAAAAGACTGGAATAGATTAGTTGCTCCTTCTTAATTTTCATTTTATCAATAGCACTTAGTAGTTCAATTACATTTCAGGTGTAATACTTTCAAGAATTTAAAATAACTTTAATATTCTGACAATGACACTACAGTGCAACAAAATGTTTAGTGAATCTATTGCCTGCAAAAGTGGTGTCAAACTAAAGATCTACTAACCCCAAGGAAGATTAAAATGAAATTTGGAAAAGATTAATGAAATAAATAAAAATACATTCAATATAATGAATATTTATTCATGATTTTCTTTTTCAATATTCTATTTTAAATTATATTGATAAACAATTTTAATTTTTTTTAAATTTTCCTATTCTCTGATTGATGGCTATCACCTCAATTTCGAGTTCTTTGCCACTAAAAAAGAGCTGCTATACATAGGGTTGTACAAAGAGGTTCCCAGCTCCCCCCTTTTATGTGAGATTTAGATTTATTAGTGGTATTGCTGGTCAAGGGGTATGCTTGAATTTTATAAACTATTTTGCAAAGTTTCAAATTGTTCTCCAGAATGGTTGGATCAATTCACAATTCTACCAACAGTGCAGTAGAATACCATTTTTTTCATATCCCCTTTAATTTTTGTAATTTTACTTTTTTTTCATATTAGCCAGTACTTCTTAAACTTTTTCCTCTCATGACAACTTTTTCCCTGAAGAATTTTGCATGATCATGGTTAAATAGGTAGATATAATAAATATACCAATCAAACATTTACTGATAATGAATCATAATTTTGCATGCCCAATATTTAGAAAACTCCTATATGGAGTCACAAACCATAGTTTGTGGTTTGGATATTAGCATTATGCTATATGTAATGTGGTATTATGGAGATGTTTTAATTTACATTTCCCTAATCATTAGTAATTTAGAGCATTTTCATATGACTATTTCCTTGTTCATATCTTTTGACTAGTTATCAATTGGAGAATGACATATTTTTTTTAATTGACTCTGTTTTGTATGTATTTGAGAAAAGTTGTATTCATTAGGGAAATTTTTGTTATTTAGACCACAGAATGTTGTTTTCCTTTTATTGTTGATTATATTATATTTGTCTCTTAAAATAACTTTTTAGAGGCAGAACAAAGGTGACTGAGTAAAAGTTCATTGGACCCTTTCAAATACATTTAAATAATGACTTTAAAAACATTTTAGAGCATTGGAACCCATAAAAGGATCCAGTACAACCATTTTCCAGTCAAAAACAACTTAAAAGATCAGCAAGAAGGGTCTGTTGCAACTAGGTGTGATAAGAGTGCAGTGGTAGCCCATGTGGCCAGTATAGCCCAGGCTCCAGCAAACTAGAAGTAGGTCTTGGGGCCTACAGATCAGGAGAAGCACTAGCAGTTTTCAGAACTCTTAACCCACAGATGCCAAGGACTATTCGGAATGTCAAGGAAAGTTTGTCACAGAAAGGTGTGAGGGGAACCTCAGGAAACCAGAAGGAGGATTTGGGAACCTCTGGGTCAATGGTTGTAGCATTATAACAGTGATTTCTAAAGATCTCAGCTCACAGATATAGGGGATTATTAGTTAGAGGGAGATTTCAATGGTCTTTTTGCTAGTACTGAGGCAGGAATCTGTTGCTGCTTCACAGATGCAAGTTGCTGTGCTTGCCCTCAATACCTGTCCTAGAAGGATCTCTGAAAACAGCTACATAAAAGACCTGATGCTTGAGATATTGTACTTTCCACCCTGAAACAGACCCCTACTTTTAAAAGGTGTTTAAAACTTCATGATATGTTAGAAAAAATGAGCAGACAACAGAAAAAAAATATTCTGAACATAGAAAGTAACTATGGTGACAAATAAGACCAAAGTAAATACTCAGAAGAAATTAACAAAGTTAAAGCTCTTACATGCAAAACTTCCAAGAAAAGTAAAAATCGGTTTAAGACCATGGAAGAACTCAAGAGTGATTTGGAAAATCAAATAAGAGAGATAGATGAAAAAATAGGAAAAGAAATGAGAGTGATACAAAAGGAAATACAAAAAAAAACTAATGAGAATACCTTAAAAAGCAAAACTTGCCAAATGGGAAAGGAGGTGTGCAAAAGTTCACTGAGAAAGGTAATTAATTCCTTAGAAATTATATTTGAACAAATGAAAGCTAATGATTTTGTGAGAAGGCAAAGTTTAAAAAGGAAAAATAAAAAACAATGTGAAATGTTTATTTCATTGGAAAAAATAACTGATCTAGAAAATATATCGAGAAGTGATAATTAAAAAAAAAGTCAACCTGAAAGCATGATCAAAAAAAGAGCCTAGATGGGGCAGCTAGATGGTAGAGTAGATAGAGCACCAGCCCTGAAGTCAAGAGGACCTGAGTTCAAATCATGTCTCAGACACTTAACACTTCCTAGCTGTATGACCCTGGGCAAATCACTTAACCCCAATTGCCTCAGGGGAAAAAAAAGAGCATATAAATCATCTTTCAAAAAATGATCAAGGAAAACTTCCTTGATGTTCTAGAACCAGAGAGTAAAATAGAAATTGAAAGGATCTGCCAATCGCCTCCTGAAAGAGATCCAAAAGTGAAAATTCCCAGAAATATTGTAACCAAATTCTGAGACTCTCAGATCAAGGAGAGAATATAGAAAACATCCAGAAATGATTCAAATATAATGGAGCCACAGTCAGAAAAATACAAGATTTAACAACTTCTATATGAAAGGTGGTCATGGAATATGATTTTTTCATAGAGGAATGGAGTTAGGATTTTATCCAATAATCACCTACTCAGCAAAACTAAAAATAATTCATCAGGGAAAAGGTGTATATTCAATGAAATAAAAGACTTTCAATTATTCACGATAAAAATATTAGAGCTGAATAAAAATATAACTTTCAAATATAGGATTCAAGAGAAAAAAAAGAAGCTAATCAGGAAAGGTAAATCTTTAGGGACTTATTAAGAATTATCTGTTTATATTCCTACAGAAGAGAATAATACTTTCTCATTATTAGGACAGTAAGGAATATACATAGATATAGATATAGATAGAATGATAGATAGATAAGATCAATTGTGCTGATAGTTTTGTCTAATATTGGGCCAACCTTATATTTCTAATATAAATCTCACTTGGTCATAATGAATTATCTTTGTGATATGTGTTATTATCTCTTTGCTATTATTTTATTTATTTTTTTCATAATATTTAATTAGGGAAGTTAGTCTATAGTTTTCAATCTCTGTTTTCACTCTTCCTGGCTTAAGCATCAACACCATTTTTGGTCGTCAATTGGGATCCCTTTCTATTTGAATTTCACCATTGGCCACCACACTAAAACAATAACTTGTGAATCTGACATTGACGACTATTAAGATTCTGATGGCAATGTGTGTTTCTTTCTCTTTTTACTTCTTTGATAATTTACTTCAAATATTTGCTATCATAACCAAACTATTTTATACACGTCTGTAGTTTGTTATTTTAAAAAATCTCTATGTTCTATATCCCATATACCTTCCTACATACTAATCTTTCCTCAAGACTTAATTCTGATATCACATTCCTCCTTGAGCCCTTCCTAAACAAACCAGCCCATCATACCTTCTGCTCAAAAAATTCATTTTCTCCTCATTTTTTCTTCTGAGAAAGTATTTTGAAGTTTTCTTCCTTACTCCTACATTATTCTATGGCATTTGATACATATTTATGTATATAATATCACTTTTATTCAAATTTAAGTTGGTTTAAAGACATTTGATCATTATTTTGCAGAAATTATCTATTCCATGGATCACCAATGATTACAATAATTTGCTAGAATTGGAAGCCAGAGAAGGATATAATCCTCATTGTTTATCCACTGCATTCAGGAAAGTCTGCTGGGTATTTAAAGGGAAGTAAAGAAAAACTGTCTTTCCTTTGGAAGTTAGATATGGTCATTATTATTTTTTTTCCTGGAACACAAGCCTTCCTGTTGGGGTGACCTCCAGCCTTTCTTTTATTTGAATTTCTATTATCCTGTTTATGACAATGTTTCTATTCTATGTACCAGCTCTATTGATTTCTTGATAATTTAAAGTGGAACTCAGTCAGGATCTACTATATAGGTAAAAAAACATCTTCATTCTGAGCTATTTAAAAATACTGATCAGCCCTTGAAAATATGTTCAGAGCCTTAAGGACAAAGGGAGTATTCTAACAGAAAAAGAGGGGAAATGAATCATTATTGAACCATACCAGCTAAGCAACTGTGTAGAACTAGGAAGTATACATGACTTGGTTTCTTTTGACTATTCCCTTAATGAAGTATTTTGCTTAGTTATTATTTCTACACTTTAATTTTTGGGAATATTATTCATTAGATTTCTAAGGATGTGATAAATATCCTATATGCATTCATTAAAGGTCTAATCAATTTGTATTGACCTACTTTTTGTTTCCTTTTTTTTTTTGAAAGTCAGCATGGGAGTTGTGGATTTGGATTCACTGACATGTCCAAAGCAAACAATAACTGATTCAACATTGCATGGAAGTGAGCAAATGCTTGAAAAACTAACTTCTTCAGTTTTGATATCTCTAAAGAGTAGTGGCTAATAATTTTATGACATATCATGAAAAATCCTTTGCTAATCTTATGTAGATATTTGTTTTCATTTTGTTTTGCTTTGAAGCAGAATAATTATTATATTAGAATGAGATATTTCCTATGTACAAACTTCTTTCTTTAAAAGAAATTTATGACATAAAACTTATTATTTTAGAAATTATGGTCAGATAACTAATGAGTAAATGTGTGTGTGAACATAAACTGATGTAATTTTGACTTGAAGAACTCTCTCTAGAAATATGTTATGTTATTATTCTATTAGAGATTAACTTTTTATTATCCTGATAACAATTTTATTTTTATTGCTTTAATTAGCATGGATATAAATACTTAAGACAATTGAGATGTACTAGAATATTCCTTTTCTTTTCATCGAATCCATTAGCAAGTTCTACTAATTTTCTTTCAAAATATTTTTAATCTCCATTTCTTCCTTTTTATCCCAGTCATTACCTTTGTTCGGAATGACAAGGTAAATACCCAGTGGAATTCAAACTTTCACCATCCAAGAACTGAGTACATTAATTCTTACCTTCTGTTTTTTTTTTTTTCTTCTAGTAATCCATATTGCATACTTGAAACAAGATTAAATTCCCTAATGCCATTGAGTAATTAAACATTCTCATGCTTAGATAAGGACAAGATCTGAAACTGACTCAGACACTATTAAAAATGGTTTATTGAGGATGTTCAGTGGTCTCTCACCAAACTATTTTTCAATTTTATTAGACATTTTAAAAGACTTTTAATTCATATAATTCCACTTTTCTTTTGTTTTAACTTTTTAACCATTACAGTATAGTTTTGTTAATTGACTTTTATATAACATCAATTTACTTAATATTGATTTTAGTGTTTTTACTAAATTTTAGCATTTTATTCTTCAGATTAATTTTGTTAGACTGCTTAGCTCCATAAGGTATCTCCTAATAATGAATACTTTAATAAAAATAAATTATTAATCATTTACTAATAAGCATGATAATATACTTAGAGAACCTTTAAAAAATAGATAAATACCTACTTGAAATAAGTAACAGCTTTAGCAAAGATGCAGCTCATAAAATAAGCCCACACAGATCATCAGCATTTCTATTTATTACTGATAAAGCCCAGCAACAAGAAATAGAGATATAAATCTATAGTGTCTGGACTAGCTTTCTAAAGGAATTCTGGATATGCCTTGGTCTTTAAGTGGAAAAGTGAAGGCAGGAGAGCCACCATGAGGCTGATCAAATATGGAGACTTGAACCTGGAGTCTCGAGTCTCCTCTCTGTCCATGTCTGAGACTCCTCGGTTCTAAGTCCTCTCAGCCCTTAAATATTTCAGTATGATTACATCACTACAGCAACTGATCATGTGCCAACTGTAGAACTGTTACATCACGGTATCACACTAAGTATATGCCAACTAGAGTGATTACATAATCACATAACATTAAATATATGTTTAAGTAGAGAAGGGTAGGTAGTCCTGCCCTCCCTGACTTCTCAGGAAGGGAAGTAGGCACCAAAGGGAAATGGGGAGTCACACCAGATATTGTTAGCAAGTTTTCTCTGGACTGAAGGGCCTTAATTGAAACTTAAATTCATCAGCATGGGAGGTATTACACAAGCACATAGTAATATAACACAGGCTAGTAGTGATGTAACAAACAACATGAATCAACATGAGGAATTATACATGTCCATGAATCCTAGAAGGAGGGCATATAAATAACAATGATGTAACAAACAACATGAATCAACATGAGGAATTATACATGTCCATGAATCCTAGAAGGAGGGCATATAAATAACAATCATACATACACCTCCTTCAGTAGCCAAGAGAGAACCCAAAACCAATCTATTGTTTATTACTTCATATGTCATAGAATCAATCCAATGATTCCTGCAAATTTTGAAGTCCTGCAACACTCTCATGATATGCCAAAGAATTCAATGATTATTGCAGATTTAGAGTCCTGCATTAGTCTTACCACATCTCAGAAAATCCAATGATTCCTGATGATTTTGACCTCCTACAACAATCTTATCAACAATTTTTGATGTTCATGAATCAATTGCCAGAACTACCATGCTCTTTCAGTGGTGGGCACAGTCAGCAATGGAATGACGCAATGTTTCTTGGGTCTTTTCCTTTGTTTTGAGGGTCTTCTCTTTTTTCCTTGCTCTCCAATGGACAAGGCAAATATAACTCATTGGCACCCTTTTGATTCCTTCTCCATTTGTAGAGATACAAGCAAACCCTCTCCCTCAAACAGTTAACCTAAATGTTCCCTTCCATTTACCACTTTCTGGATCACTCCACATCTCCTGGTGAGTATCTAAAGGCAATGGAGCTGTTCACACTGGACACTGCCCTTCTGGTGGGTTATAAAACCTGTCTGCAGGAGCCAGTGCATCTTTATCAAAAATCAAGAAGTTAATTGTATAAAGAGCTAAATTTAGAAGTTCTCTAGGGTTACCTGTGGCTCCCCTTTTGTTTTGTCCTTGAGGTGTATAAAATCTGACACTGTGAACAAAAGTGTGCAAAATGTTTAGAAGTATCTGCTTTTCTTGCTTGTGGCACACCCATGATTGCAAAAGCTTGTATAAGTAATTCACTGACCACTCAGTCTGTCTCTTTTGCTGCTGGTATTGCAAAAGTAAATCCTGAAAAGATGTCTACCACAACATGGATAAAAAACAGATGACCAAAAGATTTATAATAGGTCACATCCACTTGCCAAATTTCATTGGGTCTAAAACCACAAGGGTTCTTCCCTTGAGGTAGCATAGGAAATGAAAGCAAGCTGTACAGGCTTTTACTCTATTCCTAGTGTCCTCTTTTGTTATTCCAAATTGCTAATGTAAAGCTCTATCAGCCTGATGATACTTAGAATGAGATTCTTGGATGCCTGGAATAAAGGAGTATTGGTTAACTTTGTTAGAAGGTGATCTGCCTTTGAATTTCCAACAAAGTTTGCTTCTCTATTAACCTAACTATGCATGCTATATACTTCCCTCACTGTGTGGGAGGCTTTTTCCTTAGTATTTTCCCCATTTCAGCTGAAAAATGAAAGTGACTAGTTTAGCCCTTACCAAAGTTTCCTGCTTGTCTATTTTTATAGTCACTCTATTTCCAGCTCACAGGGTCTTCTCTACTGAGCTTACAATCACATCAGCTGAACTGCTGCATGTAGGTCCTTACATCCAGAGCCTCAAAATGTAGTGTGCTTCTTTCAGTGCCCCACATTTAGGATGCCAAAATGTAGTTTCTGGACTAGCTTTCTGGAGGATCTCTGCATGGGCCTTGGTCTTTAGTTGGAGAAGTGAAAGCAGAAGAGCCACCACAAGGCTGGTCAAATATGGAGTCTTGAGCTTGGAATCTCAGGTCTCTTCTGTGTCTTTGTCAGAGACTCCTCTGTGTCTGTGTCTGAGACTCCTTTATTCGAGTCTTCTTAGCCTTTAAATACCTTTGTATGATTACATCACTACAGCAACTGAGCAATGTGAATATTATATCACCATACACACTAAGTATATGCCAACTAAAGTGATTACATCAATGTAATCATTACATCACATTAAGTATATTTTTAATTAGAGAACCATTATCTCATCAATCACACTGAATAAGTGCTTAACTATAAGCAACCTGCTGTCCTTGAATCAAGTATACCTTTCCAGAGTTCATGCTCTCTACATAAATCCTATTTAAAATAACTGTAGATTCCAATTGATCAATGATGGATAGAATCAGCTACACTCAGAGAAGGAATACTGGGAAATGAGTGTAAACTGTTTGCATTTTTGTTTTTCTTCTCAATCCAATTCTTCCTGTGCAACAAGAAATTCGGTTCTGCACACATATATTTTATCTAGGATATACTATAATATATCTAACATGTATGAGACTGCATGCCATCTAGGGGAAGGGGTGTAGGGAAGGAAGGGAAAAATCAGAACAGAAGTGAGTACAAGGGATAATGTTGTAAAAAATCCCCATGCATATGTACTGTCAAAAAAAAAGTTATAATTATAAAATAAAAAAATAATAGAAATTTAAAAAAATAAAATAACTGTAGACAAAATAAAATATCTGGGTATCTACTTGACAAGAAAAACCCAGGAACTATATAAATACTATTACAAAATACTTCTCACACAAAGAAAACCAGATCTAAACAAATGGAAAATATGAATTGCTCATGGCTAGACTGAGCTAATAGAATAAAAATGGCAATTCTACCTAAAATGGTCTACTTATTCAGTGCCATACCAGTCAAACTGCCAAAAAGTATTTTATAAAGCTGGAAAGAATCATAACAAAATTCACCTGGAACAACATAAGGTCAAGAATATCAAGAGAATTAATGAAAAAAATATATACAAATGATGGTGTCTTAGCAGTACCATACCTAAAATTATCTTATAAAAAGAGCACTCATCAAAACCATTTGGTACTAGCTAAGAAACAGAAAGGTGGATAAATGGATTAGGTTAGATACAAATGACACAATAATCAACACCTGCATTGATGTAGTGTTTGATAAACCCCCAAATTCTACCTTGTGAAACATTTGACAAAACATGCTGGAAAAATGGAAAATAATGTCAGAAACTTGGTATAGACTTACATCTCACAATCCATACCAAAATCAAGTGAAAATAGGTACATAATTTGGACATAAATGGTGATACCATAAAGGAGAACAGCAATAGCTAGGTTACCTATCATATTTTTGGAGAAGGGAAGAATGTGTGACCAAAAAAGAATTAGAGAACATTATGAAATGCATATTGAACAATTTTGATTACATTAAACCAAAAAAATTTTTTTCACAAGCAAAACAAATAAAAATAATATTAAAAGGGAAGTATGAAGTTGGGTAAAATTGTTTATAACCAGTGTTTCTTATAAAGGTCTCATTTTAAAATATATATATAAAGAACTGCATCAAATCTATAAGAATACAAGTCATTCCCCAATTAATACATAGTCAAATAATGATATGAACAATTTTCAGATTATAAAATTTTAAAAATATATATATATATTAACATATAAAATGCTCAACATCACTATTGAATAGAGAAATACAAATTAAAACAACTCTAAGGCACCATCTCACACCTCTCAGATTACCTAAAATGACTGGAAAAATGATTACAAATGTTGGAGGGTATATGGGAAAATTGGGACACTAATGCTTTGTTGGTGAAGTTGTGAAATGGTCCAACCATTCTAAAGAACAATTTGGAACTATGCCCAAAAGGCATTAAAACTGTACATAGCCTTTGACCCAACAGCCTCTCTACCTGAGAAGTCAAGGAGGACCATGCTAGCTTTCTGGAGATCTTGTGTCTCAGCAGGATAGTCACCACGAGGATGGACAGGAATAGAGTCTAAAGTCTTTATTGTCTCCTTCAAAGTCTGTGTCTGTCATGATCTGACAGGGTCTCAGTCTGACCCACTCTCCTCCAGCAGTCTGATTGTCTGCAAGTCTCAACCAGTCTCAGTCTAAGTTTGACTTTGTCCCCAGTTCTCTCAGCCCTTAAATACCCTATTACAATTACATCAACTATGGAATTATTACTTCGCCATGCTAAGTACTAAGTATATGTAAACTAGGGAAACATTATCTCATCAAATCCACTGAGTTAACACCTTGTTGTAAATATCCTTTTTTTCAAGTATACTCCTCCAGAGGTCTAGTCCTCTACACAGAAGTGCCACTACATGTCTGTATCCCAAAGAAATCAATAAAGGAGGGGAAGGACCCCTGAAGAAAGGCATGTGCAAAAATGTTTATGGCAGCTATTTTTGTAGTAGCAAAAAGCTGGAAAATGAATAGATGCCCATCAATTGGAGAATGGCTGAATTATACTTTATGCAGTTGATAGAATACTTTTGTACTATAAAAATGATAAGCAAGTTTAATTTTGAAAGATCTGGAAAGGTTTACATGAACTGATCATGAGTGAACCAAGCAGAACCAGGAATATATTGTACACAGAAATGGCAAATATGTGTGATGATCAAGACTTGCTTCTCAGTGGTTAAGTGATCCAAGGCAATCCCCAAATAAACTTTAAATGTCATCTACATCCAGAAAAAAAAAAAAAAAAAAAAAGATGGAGATTGAATGTAAACAGCACATGCCATATTCACTTATTTTTTTTTCTCTCAAATAATTTTTACTCTTGTTAAGACTTTTTTCTCTCAAACATGATTCATAAAGTGGTGTGTAATTTAATAAATTTAATTTAATTTAAATATAAAGAAAAATATCTCAACATTTTAATGAATATAAGGCATTTGCCCTAGAAAAGAGAAGGCTTCCAGCCATCTTCATTTATTTGAAGGGCTATTATTTTTTTACTTAATAATTTTTTATTATATATATATTTTTTTTTATAATATTATCCCTTGTATTCATTTTTCCAAATTATCCCCCCCTCCCTCTATTCCCTCCCCCCAATGACAGGCAATCCCATACATTTTACATGTGTTACAATATAGTCTAGATACAATACATGTGTGTGAATATCATTTTCTTGTTGCACAATAAACTTTAGATTCCGAAGGTACATGTAACCTGGGCAGACAGATACTAGTGCTAACAATTTACATTCACTTCCCAGTGTTTCTTCTCTGGGTGTAGCTACCTCTGTCCATCATTGTTCAACTGGAAGTGAGTTGGATCTTCTTTATGTTGAAGATTTCCACTTCCATCAGAATACATCCTCATACAGTATTGTTGTTGAAGTATACAGTGATCTTCTGGTTCTGCTCATTTCACTCAGCATCAGTTGATTTAAGTCTCTCCAGGCCTCTCTGTATTCCTCCTGCTGGTCATTTCTTACCGAGCAATAATATTCCATAACCTTCATATACCATAATTTACCCAACCATTCTCCAACTGATGGACATCCATTCATCTTCCAGTTTCTAGTTACTACAAAAAGAGCTGCCACAAACATTTTGGCACATATATGTCTCTTTCCGCTCTTTAGTATTTCTTTGGGATATAAGCCCAGTAGTAGCGCTGCTGGGTCAAAGGGTATGCACAGTTTGATAACTTTTTGGGCATAATTCCAGATTGCTCTCCAGAATGGCTGGATTCTTTCGCAACTCCACCAGCAATGTATTAGTTTCCCAGTTTCCCCACATCCCCTCCAACGTTTATCATTATTTGTTCCTGTCATCTTAGCCAATCTGACAGGTGTGTAATGGTATCTCAGAGTTGTCTTAATTTGCATTTCTCTGATCAGTAGTGATTTGGAACACTCTTTCATGTGAGTGGATATAGTTTCAATTTCTTCCTCTGAGAATTGTCTGTTCATATCCTTTGACCATTTATCAATTGGAGAATGGTTCGGTTTCTTATAAATTAGGGTCAGTTCTCTATATATTTTGGAAATGAGACCTTTGTCAGAACCTTTGTTTTTAAAAATATTTTCCCAATTTGTTACTTCCCTGAAGGGCTATTATTTTAAAGACATTCAGAATTTATTACATTTGGACCCAGATGGCTTAGCTAAAACAGTAAACAAGAGTGAGAGATGATAAGCAAATTTTAGCAATTTTTTTCTTCACCAAAAGAAAACTTCCTAACAATTAGAATTTTCTGAAATGAAAATAATCTCTTCTATATTTCTGCCTAAATGGAGGCTTTGAAAAAAAAGTATCAAAAATTCTACTGTTAGTGATGCTATAGAAGCAAGTATGGATCAAGAATGGGTTTTACTAGATGAAATGTCTTCCATAGGTGGATTTATAGGATTTTTTGAAGCCCTTCTACTTCAATGGACTATCTTTAACAGTGCCTTCATTGAGCAAAAGCAATGTAGTAGTGGAAAAGACCTTGGACTTAGAGAATTGAATGTTCACTCACAGCATTTAAGTTCAATGTCCTCTGTACCACACACTATTTTTATGAATTTGAAGATATCATTTATTTTTCTAAACTTCAGTTTCCTCTTCTGGAAAATGAAAAATTTGTACTAAATGAAATATAGGACCCTTCTGCAGTTATAATTTTTCTTGTTGTTCAGTAATTTTCAGTGTTATAAGACACTTTCTGACCCAATTTGGGTTTTTTTTGGCAGAGATACTATAGTAATTTGCATTTCCTTCTCCATTTCATTTTGCAGATGAGGAAACCGAAATAAGCAGGGTGAAATAACTTGTCCAGGTTTACATAACTAAGACATATCTGAGGTGAGATTTAAACTCGAGATGAGTCTTTCTGACTCCAGGCCTAACAGTATAACTTAGTTTTTAACTGACCTCCATGATGTATTTTACATTCCAATTAAAATTTTACCTTTTATATAAAACCTTCCCCAATTCTTCTAATTTTAGTACCTTCCCCTTATTAATTAATTTACATTTATCCTTCCTACAATTTGTTCTGTGTATCTAGCTAGTTTAGCTAGTTTGCTGTTTTCATGTTATTTGCTCCATTAGCTTGTAATTTCTTTGAGAAAAGGCAATACCTTTTGCCTCTTGTCTCTTTTTATATCTCCAGTGTTTAGCATAGTGCCTCTCACAAAGCTGGTACTTAATAAATGCTTATTGGTTTATTGATTCCATGACCACCATCCCATTATTAGTTTCTGAAGAAGATTATAGAAAAGGTCGAATGGGAAGAAAGAAGGAAATGAAAAATTGTTTCAAAACTTTGAAGTGTTTCTTTCCATTTATAGCCTAATTCTTTTAAGATTTCTAAAGTGGTAGACTGTTATTTTATTTCACATTTTGCTATAATGAAGAAGTTTTGATTTATAACTGTGAATGTCTGTTAAAACCATGCAGTGATGAGGGTATGCTGTACTGTAAAAAATACTGTTTCCCAACTCATCCGAAATGATTGGCTATATTCAATAAAAGTTTTTGAACGAATATGAGGAGAGGCTCTTAATGATTTAAACCCATTCCCTGTTGAAAATGTCATATGGAATGAAGGTTATTTGTGTTAGAATAAATTTAAGGCTTTCTTTTTCTAGCTGCATCAACTGGCTAAATCCAAGATTGATAAATAAGGCTGGGTTACTCCCATCACCTCAGAAACAATCCTAGAAATGATTTTTATTTTATTTTATTTTGTTGAATCCCAGAAGAGTTTTCAATGCAGAAACTGCCCAGATGATTCTCCTAAAAACATTTTTAGAAAACAAAGATAATAAAATAACCCCAAACTCTGACTATTATAATATAGGAAATGAAACCTACATTCAACAAGTAAATCAACCATAAACTGAAGTAAGAAAAAGTTTACTTCTTTCCAAGAATCAGGAATGGTATTTTTCTTCCACCCAAAGGACAAGACAGTGGTCTAAGGAGCTATTTATACATTTAAGCAGGAATAATTGCAGTAATACACCTAATCAGATTCTGTATTTAACCTGCCCAGAAGTCCCCAAAGTCTCACCACATGTTTTATTTATTTGCTAGCTGAATGAATGTGTGATTAGAATGCATTAAGTGGATGATGGGAGGAAAGGAATGTCAGTAATGCCATCTTCAACACTAGCTGCTTTTGTTCTTTCAAATAAATCTAACATTACAGTTTTGACCTGAAAGGAGGATATTCTGGGACGTATATTCAGAATAAGCAAAGAAATAGAAGACCATGTCTTATGACTACTTGTTAAAAGAACCAAGACTTAAAGGCTGACTTCAAAAAGTTCTCTAAGGTTGTCCTGTTACAAAAATATTATGACTCATTCTTCTTGGTTCAGAACCTTGAACCAGGAAAATGAATAGAAATAATTGAGAAGATTTTCATTTAATTTTAAATTTTCTGAACACTTATAGTGAAAGGATCCATGGTGGCTTTTGGATCGCTTATATTTCTAAGCCAAAGTATCAATCTGTGATATAGTGTTTGAACCTAGAAGTCATCATTATTATTCTAAAAGGCATCTTATTATAAGCATAAAGTACCTTCTAATTGTGAGGTATGTAAAAGGAAAGATAGATTTAGAGATTAAGAACCAGGGTTTATATTCAACTCTCTTGTCTGATGGTATTTGTCCCCATGAGAAACTTACTTGAATGCTTGAAGCCTAAGATTTCTCATTTGTTAAATGAAAGAATTTTATTAGATTCCAAAAGAAATCTAGGGTTTTGGAAACTTCCTGACACTTGGAGCTGTCCAAAACTGAGACAACCTGCTTAGATGAAAGTTCCTATGGGATATTCCCAAGATAAGACTTAAGTACATATTTTTTTTAAGAAGTTGAACATTGATAAATTTATCTGTTATGGGTTCAATTAGATGGAATCTGAATTATTTTAACATTAAGAAATTTAGAAAATTGAATATTCTTTTTTTTTTTAATTTTTTTATTATATATATATATATATTTTATAATATTATCCCTTGTATTCATTTTTCCAAATTATCCCCCCTCCCTTATTCCCTCCCCCCGACGACAGGCAATACCATACATTTTACATGTGTTACAATATAGTCTAAGTACAATACATGTGTGTGAATATCATTTTCTTGTTGCACAATAAACATTAGAATCCGAAGGTACATGCAACCTGGGTAGACAGATATTAGTGCTAACAATTTACATTCCCCTCCCAGTGTTTCTTCTCAGGGTGTATCTACCTCTGTCCATCATTGATCAACTGGAAGTGAGTTGGATCTTCTTTATGTTGAAGATTTCCACTTCCATCAGAATACATCCTCATACAGTATCGTTGTTGAAGTATACAGTGATCTTCTGGTTCTGCTCATTTCACTCAGCATCAGTTGATTTAAGTCTCTCCAACCCTCTCTGTATTCCTCCTGCTGGTCATTTCTTACCGAGCAATAATATTCCATAACCTTCATATACCACAATTTACCCAACCATTCTCCAACTGATGGACATCCATTCATCTTCCAGTTTCTAGCTACAACAAAGAGAGCTGCCACAAACATTTTGGCACATATATGTCTCTTTCTGCTCTTTAGTATTTCTTTGGGATATAATCCCAGTAGTAGCGCTGCTGGGTCAAAGGGTATGCACAGTTTGATAACTTTTTGGGCATAATTCCAGATTGCTCTCCAGAATGGCTGGATTCTTTCACAACTCCACCAGCAATGTATTAGTGTCCCAATTTCCCCACATCCCCTCCAACATTTGTCATTATTTGTTCCTGTCATCTTAGCCAATCTGACAGGTGTGTAGTGGTATCTCAGAGTGGTCTTAATTTGCATTTCTCTGATCAGTAGTGATTTGGAACACTCTTTCATGTGAGTGGATATAGTTTCAATTTCTTCCTCTGAGAATTGTCTGTTCATATCCTTTGCCCATTTATCAATTGGAGAATGGTTTGGTTTCTTATAAATTATGGTCAGTTCTCTATATATTTTGGAAATGAGACCTTTGTCAGAACCTTTGTTTTTAAAAATATTTTCCCAATTTGTTACTTCCCTTCTAATCTTGTTTGCATTAGTATTATTTGTACAGAAACTTTTTAGTTTGATGTAATCAAAATCTTCTATTTTGTGATCAATAATGATCTCTAGTTCTCCTCTGGTCATAAATTCCTTCCTCCTCCACAAGTCTGAGAGGTAGATTATCCTCTGTTCCTCTAATCTATTTATTATCTCCCTCTTTATGCCTAAATCATGGACCCATTTTGATCTTATCTTGGTATATGGTGTTAAGTGTGGATCCATATCTAATTTCTGCCATACTAATTTCCAGTTTTCCCAACAGTTTTTTCCGAATAATGAATTTTTATCCCTAATGTTGGAATCTTTGGGTTTGTCAAAGATTAGATTGCTATAGATGTACCCTTTTTTGTCCTTTGTATCTAATCTGTTCCACTGATCTACCGGTCTATTTCGTAGCCAATACCAAATGGTTTTGGTGACTGCTGCTATATAATATAGCTTTAGATCAGGTACACTTAGACCACCTTCCTCTGACTTTTTTTTCATTAGTTCCCTTGCAATTCTTGACCTTTTATTCTTCCATATGAATTTTGTTGTTATTTTTTCTAGGTCATTAAAATAGTTTCTTGGGAGTCTGATTGGTATAGCACTAAATAAATAGATTAGTTTGGGGAGTATTGTCATCTTTATTATATTCGCTCGGCCTATCCAAGAGCACTGAATGTCTTTCCAATTATTTAAATCTGATTTTATTTTTGTGGCAAGTGTTTTGTAATTTTTCTCATATAATTCCTGACTTTTCTTTGGTAGATGGATTCCCAAATATTTTATACTATCAACATTTGTTTGGAATGGAATTTCTCTTTGTATCTCTTGCTGTTGCATTTTGTTAGTGATATATAAAAATGCCGAGGATTTATGTGGATTTATTTTGTATCCTGCCACTTTGCTGAAATTTTGAATTATTTCTAGTAGCTTTTTAGCAGAGTCTTTGGGGTTCTCTAAGTATACCATCATGTCATCTGCAAAAAGTGATAGTTTAATTTCCTCATTTCCTACTCTAATTCCTTGAATCTCTTTCTCGGCTCTTATTGCCGAGGCTAGCGTTTCTAGTACTATATTGAATAGTAATGGTGATAGTGGGCAACCTTGTTTCACTCCTGATCTTACTGGGAAAGGTTGCAGTTTATTTCTATTGCATATTATGCTTACTGACGGTCTTAAATATATACTCCTGATTATTCTAAGGAATAATCCATTTATTCCTATACTCTCAAGAGTTTTTAGTAGGAATGGATGTTGGATTTTGTCAAATGCTTTTTCTGCATCTATTGAGATGATCATATGGTTCTTATTAATTTGATTATTAATATGGTCAATTATATTAATAGTTTTCCTAATATTAAACCAGCCCTGCATTCCTGGAATAAATCCTACTTGATCATAGTGTATTATCTTGGAGATGATTTTCTGAAGTCTTTTTGCTAATATCTTATTTAAGATTTTAGCATCAATATTCATTAAGGAGATTGGTCTATAATTTTCTTTCTCAGTTTTCGATCTACCAGGTTTAGGTATCAGTACCATGTCTGTGTCATAAAAGGAATTTGGTAGGACTCCTTCATCCCCTATTTTTTCAAATAATTTATATAACATTGGGGCTAATTGTTCTTTAAATGTTTGGTAGAATTCACATGTGAATCCATCTGGCCCTGGGGATTTTTTCCTGGGGAGTTGATTAATAGCTTGTTCTATTTCTTTTTCTGAAATGGGACTATTTAAGCAATTTATCTCCTCCTCTGTTAATCTAGGGAGCCTATATTTTTGGAGGAAGTCATCCATTTCACTTAAGTTATCAAATTTATTGGCATAAAGTTGGGCAAAGTAACTCCTTATTATTTCTCTAATTTCCTCTTCATTGGTGGAAAGATCCCCCTTTTCATTTGTAAGACTATCAATTTGATTTTCCTCTTTCTTTTTTTTGATCAAATTTACCAAAGGTTTATCTATTTTATTGGCTTTTTCATAAAACCAACTCTTGGTTTTATTTATTAATTCAATAGTTTTTTTACTTTCAATTTTATTGATTTCTCCTTTTAATTTTTGTATTTCGAGTTTAATTTTTGGTTGGGGGTTTATAATTTGGTCTTTTTCTAGCCTTTTAAGTTGTAAGCCCAATTCGTTAATCTTCTCTTTCTCAATTTTCTTCAAATAAGCCTCTAAAGATATAAAATTTCCCCTTATTACCGCTTTAGCTGCATCCCAAAGATTTTGATATGATGTCTCATCATTATCATTATCTTGGGTGAAATTGTTAATTGTTTCTATAATTTGCTCTTTCACCCAGTCATTCTTTAAGATGAGATTATTCAGTTTCCAATTAGTTTTTGGTCTATTTACCCCTAACTTTTTACTGAATGTAGCTTTTATTGCATTGTGATCTGAGAAGAAGGCATTTATTATTTCTGCCTTCCTACATTTAATTTTGAGATCTTTATGTCCTAGTATATGGTCAATTTTTGTATAGGATCCATGAACTGCTGAGAAGAAAGTATATTCCTTCCTATTGCCATTCAGTTTTCTCCAAAGGTCTATCATACCTAGTTTTTCTAATGTTCTATTTACTTTTTTAATTTCTTTCTTGTTTGTTTTGTGGTTTGATTTGTCTAAATCTGAGAGTGCAAGGTTGAGATCTCCCACTATTATAGTTTTACTGTCTATTTCTTCTTGCAGTTCTCTTAACTTTTCCTTTAGAAAGTTAGATGCTATACCACTTGGTGCATATATGTTTAGTATTGATATGGCTTCATTATTTATGCTACCTTTCAGCAGGATATAGTTTCCTTCCTTATCTTTTTTAACGAGATCTACTTCTGCTTTTGCTTGATCTGAGATAAGGATAGCTACCCCTGCTTTTTTGGCTTTACCTGAAGCATAATAGGCTCTGTTCCAACCTTTTACCTTTACTCTGTATGTATCTCCCTGCTTTAAGTGTGTTTCCTGTAGGCAACATATTGTAGGGTTCTGCTTTTTGATCCAATCTACTATCCGTCTCCGTTTGATGGGATCGTTCATCCCATTTACATTTACAGTTAAAATTACTAATTCTGTATTTCCTGCCATCGTATTATCCCCAGATTATGCTTTT
The DNA here is from genome assembly GCF_048593235.1 of Sminthopsis crassicaudata. Taxonomy (NCBI): domain Eukaryota; kingdom Metazoa; phylum Chordata; class Mammalia; order Dasyuromorphia; family Dasyuridae; genus Sminthopsis; species Sminthopsis crassicaudata. Next base: position 668,198,856 of record NC_133618.1, read on the forward strand.
TTCCCTTGACCCCCCTGATCCCCCTCCCCCTATATTTAATTTACAGACCCCCCTTGTGACGCGCAACCCTCCCTCTTTTTTTTTTTTTTTTTTTTTTTTTTTTTAGGATCCCTCCCCCCTCCCTCCAAGTCCCTTCACTTATTCCCCTTTTCCTTTTCCCTTTTCCTCTCCCCCCTTTTAATGAGGTGAGAGAAAATTCTCTGAAAAACAAATATGTTAATTATTTACTCTTTGAGCCTCTTGTGATGAGAGTAAGATTCACACAATGATTCTCCCCCTCACTAAGTTCCCTCAGATATGGTGTATTTTCTATGTCTCTTCCTGGGATGTAGTTTCCCTCTTTTTATCACTCCTTCCCCTTTTTCTAAACCGACCTCCTTCCCTTTACTACACCCCCCTTTTTTTCTTTTATATCAGTAAAATCAAATTATCCTTGAGTATTTTTTATATACCCACAACAGAGTTACAGTTCTCAAGGGTTCTGTGTACCTTTTTCTGTTTCTCTTCAGTCTTGTGGATGTAGATCAAATTTTTTGTTTAAGTCTGGTTTTTTTCTTAGAAACATATAGAATTCCTCTGTTTCATTGAATGACCATCTTCTTCCCTGGAAAAAGATGCTAAACTTAACTGGGTAGTTCATTCTTGGTTGCAGTCCTTGATCTTTTGCCTTACGGAATATCAGGTTCCAGGCCCTTCTATCTTTTAATGTGGAGGCAGCCAGATCTTGGGTGACCCTTATTGTGGCACCTTGGTATTTAAATTGTTTTTTTCTAGCTGCTTGCAGGATTTTCTCCTTTGTGTGGTAATTCTGCAGCTTAGCCACAATATTCCGTGGTGTTCTTTTTTTAGGGTCTATTTCAGAAGGAGTTCGATGAATTCTTTCCACATCTACTTTCCCTTCTGTTTCTATTATCTCTGGACAGTTCTCTTTGATAATTTCCTGTAAAATAGAATCTAGGCTCTTTTTTTGGTCATAGTTTTCTGGAAGTCCAATAATCCGCAGATTATCTCTCCTAGATCTATTTTCCAGGTCTATAGATTTTCCCAGTAAGTATTTGACGTTGTTCTCCAGCTTCTCATTTTTTTTGTTTTGTTTGACTGATTCTTGGGTTCTCTGTGAATCATTCATTTCTATTTGTTCCATCCTGACTTTTAAGGAGTTATTTTCTTCTTTCACAGTTTTTAGTTCTTTTTGTAAATGTCCAATTTCGTTTTTAAATGAATTATTTTGCTCTATTGAATTTTTTTCCATTTCCCTAATTTTTTTTTTTGAGAATTATTTTCTTTTTCCAATTCAGAAATTCTATTTTCTTGAGACTTTTTTATCTTTTCCAATTCAGAAATCCTACTTTCCTGTGTTTTTTTAACCTTTTCTAATTCACTAATTTTGTTTCCCTGCATCTCCTATGAATTCTTTATTTTTTCCAACTCCAATTTCAGGACGTTGTTATTCTCTATCATAACTTCCCTTTCCTTGCCCCATTTTTCTTCGATCTCCCTCAATTTCTTAAGAGCTTCTTCTAGGAGAGAGTTATGTGATGGGGGGCAGGAATCGTTCCCCTTTAGGTTGTTATCTTCTGAATCTTTGCTGTTAACTTCCTCGGGGTTGGATACCCGCTCTTTCTCTGTATAGAAGGAATCTATAGTTTTTCTAGCTTTTTTGCTCATACTTAAAAAATGTTTTGGGGTCTGTCTCTGGGGTAGGAAATTATTTACTTCTTTACCAGCTTCCTCCCAGACAGGATGGATGCAGCGGCCCCTGCGCCCGCGCTAAGAGAGAGCTCTGGGAGAGAGTTCCCCACCCCCTCCCTGGAAGTGCCTCAGAGGTGATTAGCACTGCTGTGCTTTGAGGGCGTAGAATAGTGAAGACAGCAAGAAGCTCAGCCTATGTGTCCGGGTGGGGAGTGGATGTCTGCAGCAGGTGACGTGAGAAGCCCCTGCGCTCAAACTGGAAGTGTCTGCCAGAAACCGCAGTCCCTAGTTCAAAGGTTCCGCTTCTCTGGGACTTCCTGGAGCTGAGTTCCACCCCCTCCAGCTAAGCTAGGCAGTGTGTGTTGCCTTGGGCCGTATCCACCCACTTGTCAGTCTCTTAACTATTCTCAGGAGGTAGCTGAGGCCACACCCCCTGGTGCCGAGTCTGCCGAGTCACCCCCAGGGTGGGGGGGGGAAATCTAATCTGAGTTTTAAAATATTTTGGCTTTCTCTTCTGAACTGCTAAATAATTAGCAGAGAAGAGCTAACAGCCTGTGCCAGATTCCTTTACCTCAGTGGCTTCTCTGATCCCAGAGCCCCTCCCAGCGCAATGGGCGCAGTGTGCCCCTACCCCACCGTCTGTGCTGGTCTTTCTTATTCCTCCCCTGAGAACTGACCTTTCCTGTTGAAACTCCAGATTCTCTTCAGCTGGTAAGTCGTGCTTCCAGTCCTTGTGGTATCTGTCAGTCCTGAGCTAATTCTGAGACTTAATTTATCTAATTGGTTGTGAGGGAGTGAGGACGTTCACTGAGTCGTGTGTTTCTTCTCCGCCATCTTGGCTCCGCCCCCGAAAATTGAATATTCTTTAAAAAATACTCATAAAGAAAAGATGACAAATAAAATAATTTATTACTAATCTGGCATTTTATCTATTACATTCTCTTCCCATATTTATACTGGACTTCCATCCGGTAAGTTTCACAAAAGAATAACTCAAGAGATGGTCACTGACCCAGGACCATCTGGACAATCATTTCTCCCCAGATTATGACATCTGGCTTCAATAGCTGCCAACCACAACATGTGTGACTATGGGGATGGGCTTAGAATATAGTCTAAGATATAGAAAATCTCAATGATCAAACTTATTGAGCCATTAGAAATATACAAACATTTTTTTAAAATAATTTAGTCAAACAGACGGAATACTGAGATTCTAAATTATCTTAGTTTGGAATTATCAAGCTGTCTACAGTGAGATTATTTTAATTGATCAAAATACAAAACAAAAAGTATCTGTTAAAACTGACTAGTGTATAATAATTAGTTGATATTTTGTGTGATAAGCATTTCTTTGTGTATTAATACTTTACAGTATGACCAGAAAAAAATAGATTACTTGTTTTCACAAAATTTCATTTTTCCACAAAGAATGTAAATGGAGTCTATAATTTGTCTTGTTTACTAGAAAATAATTATTATATACTATGTATAATTCAATATGTTTTTGAAGTTCAATAAATTTAAATATGTATGTATGTGTATACACACACATATATGTGTGTATATATATGTATATATACATATATATAGGCATACATACAGATATTTATCTATCTCTCTGGATATGTGTGTGTATGTATGAAATGTTATTGATATTTCTGGATTATTTAAACCAAACTTTTATGCCACTCACACTTGTTTTCACTTTCCTTATTCTAATAATTCTGAAATTTAGCTGCTATATTCCTTGGAGATTTCATTTCGGGGTGTCTTTCAGGAGGTGATGGCTGAATTCTTTCAATCATTAACTGTAGAGGGCCACAGATGGGGGGAAACTCTGGGTGAGTTATGAGCCCTTTCAGCCCAGAGGGAACCTAGTAACAATGTCTTGTTTGGTTCACCATCTCCCCTAAGGGCTCTTGGCCTTCCTAAAGTCAGGAGGTGGTGACAACCTATGTTGTAGTTCAAGCAGAATGATACCAAGTGGCAAAGAGTCATCTACATACAATAGCAAGTTTTTAATGTGGTGCTGCATGACCAGTATATAACTATATACCTCATGTGCAGTATCTCTTTGGTTATGTAAGGATATTAGGGTATATAAGGCTGAGATTATTTTGAATAAAGGACTCCATGTTTTGACCATCCATCTGAGTCTAATGTCATCACTCTTCTTCTAAGACCAAGGACTCAGGCTGTCACGGAGGTCCTCTAAAGAGCTAGTCCAGACACAACAGCTACTTTGAAGACTCTAGGTTATCAGGGCAGTTTTTCCTCAATGAGTTCCTGAAACATGTCTAGGCTCTTATCTTAATCATGGCTTTTAGAAAGCCCAATAAACCTTAGATTGTATCTCCTAGATCTATTTTCCAGGTCGGTTGTTTTTCCTAGGTGGTATTCATATTTTCTTCTGTTTTTTTTTTTTTTTTTTTTTTTTCATTTTCTTTTTTGGTTTTGTTTGACTGATTCTTAAAGTCTTATTGAGTCATTCTTTTTTTAGATCCTTTTGTATTTGGCCAATTGAATTGTCGTCATTGCATTTTTTTTTTCCATTTCACAAATTCTGTTTTTCAATGAATTGATGTCCTTTTCATATCTATATTGTAAGAATTTATATGTTTTTATGCTTTGACCATATATTAATTGGACAGTGGCTTAAATTCTTCTATATTTGAGTCAATTCTCTATATCTTTTAGAAATGAGGCCTTTATCATAACCCTTAAATGTAAAAATGTTTTCCCAATTTGTTCCTTCCCTTCTAATCTTGTTTGCATTAGTTTTGTTTCTCCGAAACTTTTTAGCTTAATATAATCAAAATTATCTATGTAGTATTCAGTTATGAGTTCCAGTTCTTCTTAGGTCACACATGTTTTTCCTTCTCCGCAGATCTGAGAAATAAGCTATCCTATGTTCTTGTGATTTTCTGATATCATTCTTTATGTCCAAATCATGAATCCATTTCTACCTTAATTTTGATATATGGTGTTAGGTGTTGGTCAGTGCCTAGTGTCTGCCTGACTAATTTCAAATTGTCCCAGCAGTTTTTGTTGAATAGTGAATTCTTATCCCAAAACCTGGGATCTTTGGATTTATCAAACACTAGATTTCTATAATTATTGATGATTTTATCCTATGAACCGAATCTATTCCACTGATCTACTACTATGTTTCTTAGAAAAAACCAAATGGTTTTGATTACCAATTATTTATAATATAGTTTTAGATCTGGCATAGCTAAGCCTTATTCATTGGCATTTTTTTTCATAAATTTCCTTAAAAATCTTGACTTTTTGTTCTTTCAGATGAACATTGTTATTATTTTTTCTAGATTAGTGAAATAAAATAATTTCTTAGGAGTTTAATTGGTATAGCATTAAGTAAATAGATTAAATTAGGTAGTATTGTCATTTTTATTATATTCACTTAGCCTATCCTTGAGCACTTGATATTTTTCAAATTGTTTTGGTCTGACTTTATTTGTGTAGGAAATGTTTTGTCATTGTATCCATATAGTTCCTGACTTTTCCATGGCAGGTAGACTCCTAAACATTTTATTTTATTAACCTTTGTTTTAAATGGAATTTCTCTTTGTTTCTCTTGATGCTGGACTTTATTGGTAATGTACAAAAAATGCTGATGGCTTTTGTAGATATATTTTGTATCCTTCAACTTGACTAAAGTTGTGCATTGTTTCTACTAGTTCTTTAGTTGATTCATTGGGATTGTGTAAGAATATCATTATATCATTCACAAAGAGGAACAATTTGGTTTTCTCATTACCTACTCTTTTTCCTTTAATCCCTTTTTATTCTCTTATTGCCAAAGCTAACATTTCTAATAAAATATTGAATAGTAATGGTGATAGTGGGCAACATTATTTCACATCTGATCTTACTGAGAATGGTTTTAGTTTATTCTCATTACATGTGATGCTTGCTTATGATTATAAATAGATACTATTGATCATTTTAGAGAAAAGTCCATTTATTCCTGTACTCTCTAGTATTTTTAAGATTGGTAGATTCTGGATTTTATCAAACACTTTTTCTGCATCTATTAAGATAATAATATGTTTTTTGTTAATTTGATTATTGATACAGTCAATTATACTAATAGTTTTCCAGCCCAGAATTCATGGTATAATTTCTACTTGGTCATAGTATATTATTCTGTGGATGACTTTTTGTAATCTCTTTGCTATATTTAAGATTTTTGCATCAATATCCATTAGGGAATTTGGTCTATAATTTTATTTCTCTGTTTTGAAACTACTTGATTTAAATATCATCACCATATATATGTCATAGAAGAAATTTGGTAGAAGTGCTTCTTTCCCAATTTTTTCAAATAGTTTGTATAACATTGGAGTTAATTGTTCTTTAAATGTTAGGTGAAATTCACATGTAAATCTATCTAGCCCTGGAGATTTTTTTAGAATGATTATTAGGAGGTATTTTGTCCTAATAATTGTTCTAAGTTTCTCTTTGTTAGTGGAAATTTTTCCCTATTAATTTTTAAGAGTAACAGTTTCATTTTCTCCTTTCCTTTTTCTAAACAAATTACCTTAAGGTGTATCTATTTTGTTGTTGTTGTTTTGTTTTGTTTTTTCATAAAACCAATTTTAGTTTTATTAATTCAATATTTTTCTTACTTTCAATTCTGTTAAACTTTCCCTCTATTTTTATAATTTCAAATTTGGTATTTAAGTGAGGGTTTTTAATTTGTTTTTTTTTTCTTTTTTCCTAATTTTTTTTTAGTTGTAAGCTCAATTCATTGATCTCTTTCTTTATTTTATGAAAGTAAGTATCTGGAGACATAAAATTTCCCCTTGTAATCTCTTTGGCTGCATCCCACATATTCTGGTATGTTGTCTTATTATGGTCATTCTCTTGGATGAAGTTACTGAGTGTGTCTATAGTTTGTTGTTTCACCTATTCATTATTTAGGATGAGATTATTCAGATTGCAATTATTTTTTGGTCTATTTTTCATTGACTTTTTATTGCATGTAATTTTATTGTGTCATGATTTTTAAAAAATGAATTTATTATCTCTGCCTTTCTGCATTTTATTTTAAGAGTTTTATGCCCTAACACATGGTCAATTTTTTATAGGTTCCATGGACTGCCAAGAAAAATGTATATTGCTTTCTATCTCCATTTACTTTTCTTTTCTCTAATGGTCTATCATACCTAACTTTTCTAAAATTCTGTTTACCTCCTAACCTTGCCTTGCCTATACTATTCTTATTTATTTTGTAGTTCAATTTATCTAGATCTGAGAGAGCAAGAATGAGATTCCCCACTTTTTTTTTTTTTTTTTTTTTTTTTTTTTTTTTGCTATTTCTTCTTTCAGCTCTTTCAACTTCTCCTCTAGGTATTTGGATGTTATAACACTTGGTGCATATATGTTTAGTATTGATATTGCTTCATTATTTATGATACCCTTTAGCAAGATATAGTCCTTCCTTATCTCTTAATTAGATCTATTTTTGCTTTTGCTTTAACTAAGATCAGGGTCACTATCCCTCCTATTATTTTTTTAACTTCATCTGAAGCACAATAAATTCTGTTCCAGCCTTTTATCTTTACTCTGTATATATTACTATGCTTTAAATGTATTTATTGTAAACAACATGTTGTGGGATTTTTGCTTTTTAAGTCAAATCTGCTATCCACTTCTGTTTTCTGAGAGAGTTCATCCCATTTACATTCATGGTTAAAATGACTAATCAGTATTTTGTGCCATCTTATTTATCTCAGATTATGCTTTTCTCTTTCCCTTCCCCCTTCCCTCCTCCCCAGAATTTTGCTTCTGACCATAGCCTCTCTCATGCAGCCCTCCCCTTTTAGAGCCCCTACCCCTCTAAAACATCTTTCCCCTACTAATTCTTTTTCCCCTTCTATTAGCCTCCTCTTTCTTTTCCCCTTTCCTCTCCCACTTCTTTATAAGATGAGACAAGTTTGTCTGTGAAACCAAGTATGTTTGATATTCTCTCTCTGAGCCAAATCTGATGAGAGTAAGATTCACTCAATGCTCCCCCTCCTCTCTTCTTTCTCTCAATTATAATAGGTTTTCTTTGCCTCTTCATGAGACGTTTCTTTACTTCCATTTTTCTCTTCTTCAGTACAATCCCCTTTCTACCTCTTGTTACTTTTTCATAGTATCATACTAAAATCAAATTATACTCACACTATCTAAGGATACCTATACCAGAAATATAGTTCTCAAGAGTCTTTCTTTTTTACTTTTTTATGCTTCTCTTGAGTTCTATATTTGGAGATCAATTTTTGTTCAAATTAGGTCTTTTCATCAAAAATAGATGAAATTCACCTGTATCATCAAATATCCATCTTCTTCCCCATTCATTTTACCTGGATAGATTATTCTTGACACAATCCAAGTTCCTTTGCCTTTCAGGATATCTGATACCACTCTCTTTGATTCTTGAAGATGAAAGTTGCTAAGTCCTAGAGAATCCCATTTGTGGCCCTTCAGTGTTTGAATTTTTTTGGATATTTGCAATATTCTCCCCTTGGTTTGATAGTTCTGAAATTTAGCCATGGTATACACTGGGGTTTTTAATTTGAGATCTCTTTCAGGAGGTGATTGGTGAATTCTTTCAATGGTTCTTACCTTCTGATTCTAGGACATCAAAACAGTTTTCTTTTATAATTCCCTGAAGGATAATGTTTAGACTCTTTTTTCATCATGGTTTTCAGGAAGTCCAATAATCCTTAGATAGTCTCTTCTAGATATTTTCAAGATCAGTTGTTTTTTCATAGGAGGGGATTCATAGTTTATGTTATTTAAATTCTATTAGTTGTGTTTGACTGTTTCTTGAAGTCTTATTGAGTCATTCACTTCTATTTCTTCGATTCTGATTTCTGGATATTATTTTCTTCAGTTTCCTTTTTTAGCTCCTTTTGATTTGGCCAATTCAACTGGATCTGTTCACTGCATTTTTTGTATTTCACAAAATCTGGTTTTCAATGAATTGGTATCTTTTTCATATTTATTTCTTAAGAAATTATATGTTTTTGTTTCTGTGTTATCATATCTATTTATTGAGATGTATATGCTTTTCCCATTTCATCAAATCTCACTTTTAAGGGGTTTTCTTCAGATAATTTCTGTTTTTCCTTTTCCATGCCCTCTTGAAAAGATCTTATTTTCTTTCTCCATTTTTATTCTAACTAATTTTAAAGATACTTTTTGAGATTTTCCAAGTAGTATTTTTCTAAGATGGGAACCAGCTCATATCTTCCTTTGGAGCTTCATTTGGAGTTGATTTGTCTTTGGGAACCTCAGGCTTTGAGGTCTGTTCTCTCTCATCATAAAAATTTTTTATGGTCAGATTTCTTTTTTCTTTTTTATTGATTTTTAAAGGGTTGAGATCTGCTCTTAAGGCAAAGGAGGGATAGATTTAGTTTGCCTTGGGGCCAGTGTTTCTGTTTGATTTCTTGTGCTGGTTCATTGAGGCCAACTGCTACATTCTTCCACAGTTAAGATGTTAACAATTTGCTTTCTGTATTGGCTTTTGGGTGTCTTGCCACAAATCTAATAAGCCAACTACCTGCAAGCAGGACAGAATAGTCTAAGAGACTCACAGAAGGTTCTCCAATCCCTGGATACAGTATAACTCTGACTCCTTTCCTCGGCTCCCTATGCTGCAGTCTGGGCTCCACAGTTCTGTTCTGCTTCCCCAAACAGACTTGTTGTGAAGTTCTTCCAAGGTATCTTCTTTTAGAAATGTGTTATACTCCAAATATTTGTGGGTTCAATCTTCTTGAAACCAGATTAGAGGCTTAATCTGCTGTTGGTTTAAGAGAAAGGTCAGAGGAGGTCACAGAAACTCATGTTTATTTTTCACCATCTTGCTTTGCCAGGAATTTTCTTCAGATAATTTCTGTTTTCGTTTTTTGTTTGTTTTTGTTTTTATTTTTGTCCTTTTCCATACCCTTTTGCAAAGATGTCCTTCCCTTTCCCCATTTTTCTTTTAACTCTCTTTTAAGATCCTTTATGAAATCTTCCAAGAAAGCCTTGTGAAATGGAGACAAGCTCATATCTCTCTCTCTGGGGCTTCATCTGGAGTTGATATGCCTATAGGAAACTCAGCATTTGAGATCTGTTCTCTTTCCAAAAAAGTTGTCTATGGTCAGAGTTCTCTCTTTTTTTTTTTTTTTTTAAGGATTGAGATCTGCTCTGAAGGCAAAGTGGTGACAGCTGCTTTGATTTGCCCTGTAGCCGGTATTTATTACTGACTTCTGGTACTGTAGCTAGGTCCTGAGTTCTTCAGGGACTCTCTGAATTACAGTTTGCTTTTTGTATTTGCTTTGGATTGTTTTACAGAAAATCTGTTATAAACCATTCACTTGTAACCAGAACAGAATAGTCTAAGAGACTTTCAGAAGGTTCCATAATTCATGGAAGCAGCAAACCTCTGGTTCCCGGTCCCAGCTCCTTGTCCCATCTCCCTGCATTGCAGTCTGGGCTTGGCAGTCTATCCCCATATCCTATTGAAACAGATCTGTTCTGAGGTTCTTTCAAAGTTTCTTCTTCTGGAAATGTATTGTACTCCAAATGTTTCTGGGTTCTCTCATTCCAAAACCAGTTTGGAGGCCTAATCTGCTGTTGGTTTAAGAGAAGATTAGAGGGGGTCACAGAAAGCCTAGTCTGCTCTCCACTATCTTGGCTATGTCCCTTCGTATTATTTTCAAAGTAGCCCAAATATATTATTTGAGAAACAATTATTTTGCCTGAACACACACTTGTGATGAGAATTCTAAGATATTCATGTTTTTGGCTGGACTGTTAGACCTCTGGTTATTTCCATCATAGATCTAGACTTATGACCTGGAGTTGTGAAACAATAGTTGGTAGTTTACTTTGGAGCACTTTTATTTCTTAGGCTTCATAAGGCCTTGGTATAAGAAGTATGGTTGTTAAATTCTTTAGTTAAAACCTCTGTGAACAGAAAAGAAAAGCAAGAAAGGGAAGATAAGTAAGAGTTCATGTATTTATTGTCTTTTAATTACTTTGGCTATAATGGACACAAAAACTATCTATATAAATGTGTAATGCTTCAGTCTTTTGAACCTTCACCTGTGATGTTTAAGTTAATTCTCCTTTTCAGTTACTTTATGATCTATGTTTATGTTTTCTCTGGAAAGGAAAGATTGATTTGAAATATTTATCAGTTAATATTTAGAACAAAATTTGTGTTTGCCAGAGTGAATTACTATCTTGAATTCAGAAAATAACTTAATAGTAATCCATGTACACACTTCTTCATGTGTATATAAGCACATATGTATATGTACATCCTGCCACCCCTTTTCCTTTCTACAATGAAAATTCCTCCTTCTATGTTTCTTTTGTGTGAGAAAACGTATCCCATTCTACCTGTCACTTCCCATTTCTTTTTCTCCAATTTTTGCAATACAACATTTATTCCTCTGCCTAGAATTAATTCCCTCTACAATCTGTATTCCAACTAACTTTCCTGTACTAATTATTATTCTACCCTTTTCTATATGCTTCATTTTAATCCAACTAGCCCATATTTCTGCTTTAGACATTATTCACAAATTGGACTACTTGAAAATCATGATTAGCAAAATATAAATGAAAGGAATCCACCCATCATTTAATAAAAGATATTCCAAAATGAATAGTCCAAGGAATTTTATAACCAAATTCTAGAGTTCCCAGGTCAAGGAGAAAACCTTGAAAAAATCATTTAAATTGGAGACATAAATCCCATAGAAAAAAGGTAGATAAACAGATTTTTAAAAATCTGAATCCAGAAAAGGAATGATGGAGTTGAAATATAAATCAATACATGTTATATTCACTTCTTTTTTTCTGTTTTTTCCTCTCGTGTTTTTTATCTTTTGTTCTGTTTTTTTTTTTCTCCCAAAAAAATCCATAAAGGGATATGGAGTAAAATAAGTTTATATGTATGTGTGTGTGTTTGTATATATAGATAGATAGATAGATAGATAGATAGATAGATAGATAGATAGATAGATATAGATATAGATATAGATAGATAGATATAGATATAGATATAGATATAGATATAGATAGATAGATAGATAGATAGATAGAGATATATAGATAGATAGATAGTAGATATAGATAGATATATAGATATATATCTATATAGATATAGATATAGATAGATAGATATAGATATATATATATGTAGATATATATATATATGTGTGTGTGTATAACTTTTAAAAAAAAAGTAAAACAAATTAATTGTAGATATAGCCAGAATCACAAAAATTTAGCAACTTTCACATTAAAATAGTAGAAGACTTACACTATGGTGTTCTGGAAGTTGAAAGAGCTAGGATTACAACCAAGAATAATCCACATAGCAAAATTGAGTATAATCTTTCAGAGGAAAAAATGGATATTTAATAAAATAAAGAACTTCTAACTTTCCTAATGAAAAGATTCAAACTGAATAGAAAATCTTGACATTCAAGAAGACTCAAGAGAAACATAAAAAGGCAGAGATGAAAAAGTAATCACAAGCATCTTAATGAAGTTAAACTATTTACATTCCTATATGAGGAGAAGATACATGTAGCTTCTCATAATTGGGGCAGTTAAAAGCAATACACATAAACAAAGGGCACAGGTGTGAATTAATCATTTAGGAATGATTTCTAAAATATGAACTGATGAGAAAGGGAGATACATACACAGAGAGAAATGGGAAGTGACAGGTAGAATGGAATACATTTTCTCCCACTAAAGAAACATACAAGGAAGAATTTTTATTGTGGAGGGGGAAAAGACTAGCAGGCTATACATATGCATATGTATGTTTATGTACACATAAAAGTATGTTTACATGTATATATGCACACACAATATACTTACATTACACATGCACTCACACAAAAACTCATTTAGGTATAGGAATTTATTTTACCCAATAAAACAAAAGATATGAGAGCAAGGATAACAAAAGGAGAGGTGGGATTAGGGGAGGCAGACTTTTGATGTAGGATAGGATAAAAAGAGAAAAAGATTGATAGAAAGATATAAGATGTGCTAAAATACATTTAGTATCCAAAAATGCATATTAATGGGAATGAACTCATCCATTAAAAGGAAGTAGATAGCAGAATGGATTAAAAACTAGAATCCAACTGTATAATGTTCAGAAAAGACACAGAAAATTACAATAAAGGTCTGGGGCAGATTCTGTTGCTTCAGCTGAAGTTAAAAAATAGAGGAGTTGTAATCATGATCTCCTAAGAAGCAAACATAAAAATAAACTTAATTAAAAGAGATAAACAGGGAAACTATATTTTGCTAATATTTTGCTAAATATATTATAAACTATGAAGTAGTATAAAAAATGAGGACATATTTCTCTGATACAGAAATAATTTCTCAAACATATAGGGAACTGCGAAAAATTATAAAATCAAAAGCTGTTCCACAATTGTTAGTTGTTCAAAGGAGATGGAGATTTGGTTTTCAAAAGAGTCCAAAGCTATTTATAATTATATAAGATATATTGTAAAACTCTATTTATTAGAGAAATGCAAATTAAAATAATTCTGAGATACCATTTCATACCCCTCAGAAAAGATGAATTCTCGAGGAGCTGAGAGAAAATTGATACACCACAAAATCTTTTTGATAAACTTGCAAATTGGTCCAATATTTCCTCAGAATAATTTTTAACTATAATAAAAGAAGTATAAAATTGTGCTTACCCTTTGTACCCCAAAGACATCATGGAAAAATGAATAAAAACATATATGTACAAAAATATTTATAGTAACTATTTTTGTACTAGCAAAGAATTAGAAATTGAGAGATTGCTAATGAATTGGGGAATAGCAAATGAAATTGTGGCATATAAATTTTATGGGATACTATTTTTTATAGGAAGTGATGATGGAAGTGATTTCAGGAAAACAACAATAACAAATGTGAGCATACCTATATGGATTAGTGTAAATTGAAGTGAGAAAAATTAGGAGATAATTGTGAGCAATAATATGTTTTATTATGATAGACTGTGAATGGTTTGGTTCTTTTAATCAATAATAATGATCCAAAAGAATTCCTAAGAAGTCTTGATTTAAAACAAAATTGTATTCACCTTCAGAGATAATGGAACTTATGAGTGCAAACTGAAATGTCATTATTTCACTTTCCTCCCTATTTTTGTAATATGCTTAATATGGAAATATGTTTTACATGGTTTTGTATATATAATTAATATCATTTTCTTTGTTTATCTCAGTGTGGAGAAGGGGCTGGAATAGAATGATGGAGAGAATTTTCAACTCTAAATTTAAAAAGAAAAGCATTTTAAAAATAAATAGTATTTTAAAAGAGTAAATACTGTGGGTGAGTCATGTTTAGAATGTACTTTCCTATCACTTCTTCCTGACTTCTCTAGATTTTTTTTAGCACTAAGCTCAAATTCAACCTAGTTAAACCCACATCCTTTTTGTTCTGCAGGAAGACTTCCCTTTCTCCTCAGATTCCCTTTAAGATTATTTTCTTTCGAGGCATCTAGGTGGCACAATGGATAAAGCACCCAGCCCTGATGTCAGGAAAACGTGAATTCAAATTTGATCTCAGACACAGTACTTCCTGGCTGTATGATCCTGGGCAATTGCTTCAGGAAGAAAAAAAAAAACTCTCTCTCTCTCTCTCTCTCTCTCTCTCTCTCTCTCTCTCTCTCTCTCTCTCTCTCTCTCTCCTCTCTCCCTCTCTCCCTCTCTCCCTCTCTCCCTCTCTCCCTCTCTCCCTCTCTCTCTCTCATTCTCTCTCTCTCTCTCTCTCTCTCTCTCTCTCTCTCTCTATATATATATATATATATATATATATATATATATATATATATATATATATATATATATATATATATATTCTGTAAATTGTTTTCTATTTATTTTGTTTGTATCATGTTTGCTCATATTCACTTGCTTTAGTTCTTCAAGAGCAGGAACTGTCTTCTTTCTTATTTTGTATCCTTCATGCTTAGCATGTAAAAGCTTACTAAATTCAAAAGCCTGCCTGCCTATATTATTTATATGTTGGTTCCCCCACTAGAATATAAGTTTATTGAAGATAGGTACCTTGTTTATGTCTTTCATTGTAATCCAAGTATTTATTAAAGTGTAAATATATATATATATGTAATATATAGTCTTATTTTCAGAATAAAGAGAATCTTGTATAAAGTAACAACACTGCTTTAAGAACAACTTTGAGGGACTAAGCCATTTTGCCTATTATAAATGCCCAGTATTTATAACAGTGCCTTCTACACAATAACTGTCATAAAGCCAGTTTGTTGACTTCCTGATTACTTATTACACCTTAGTTTTAGAATATTAGTAAAAGGACAACCAAGCAATGGGTAGTAAAGAGAAGATAATGAGTCTGAAGTTGTAGTAGATGATAGTCAAAGCATGGGCTACAGGCTGATATCAACTTGGAACTTTTAATTGTAGTCCTTCCCTTCCTTCAGCTACTTAGCAGTCCCAGGACTATAGGCAGAACGCACATACCCCTGGTATCCAACTCTAAAGGTTAGCTCTAGGAGAATGGTTCCTCTATGGTCAAAGAGCATACTGTGCATACTCTTTAATCTAGCAATGTCACTACTGGGTCTCAATCCCAAAGTAATCATGAAAGAAGGAAAGAGATCTGTGGGAAAATGGAGTGGTTCTTTTTGTGGTAGCAAAGAAGTGGAAATTGAGTGGATAGCCATTGATTGAGGAATGGTTGAATAACATAAGATATATGAATGTAATGGAAAATTATCTTTCTATAATAATTGGTGAGCAGGTTGATTTCAGAAAATCTTGGAAAGATTTATATAAACTCATGATGAGTCAAGTGAGCACAACAGGGGAACTCTGTACACAGTAAAAGCAAGATTATGTGATGGTTAACTATAATAGACTTAGCTCTTTTCAGCAATGTGGTGATTTGAGAAATTCTAACAGATTTTGAATGGAAATTTGATCCAATTCCAGTAAAGGAAATATGGAGACTGAATGTGGATCAAAGCATGGTATTATCCTTTTTTGTTTACTTGCTTTTTCATTCTTGTGTTTTTCCCCCTTTCTTTGGGTCTGATTTTTCTTGTACAACATGAAGGACATGGAACTATGCTTGAAAGGATAGTACAAAAATCTTATTTCTTGTTGTCTTGAGGAGAGGTTAGAAAATTTGGAACACAAAATATTGCAGAATTCAATTTTGAGAACTATTTTTATATATTTGGATAAATGAAATATTATTGGGAAAATAAAAATAAAAGAAAATTGCAATTCTTTAGGACAAAGCTTCTTTATGTCTTTGTGTTTCCATCTTGTGGCTAAATGCTAGGAATCATATTGGCAGTTACCAAAGCCTTTGAAAAATTTGAATGGATTCATGAAATGCTTATCTGCCTTCATGACATGAATATGTCCCTGAGAAGTTGTATGGAAATCAAATAGTATTTGACATTCCTTAGTGGGAAGCTGGTTTTCTCAGAAACCTTGAGTAAATCAGAACAGTCTTTGCAAATGTCACTTACCACCCTTAAATTTCACATGAATTCACCAGACACATTGCTGCAATCATTGAGGCAGCCATGCCTATAAGCAAAGGAAAACTATTTAATAGCTGGTGAGATCTTGCTGGTGTTTGGCCTACTGCTACATATGGCCTCTAATCAAAAAGGGATTTGGAAATCCTTTGTTTAAAAATTGTTTAAGTGATCAAATGAGACTTTATAGCTTAAGTTCCTATCCTGCAAGCTTACCCATGTATAAAACCCTATTAAAAACAAACAAACAAACAAACAAACAAACAAAACAAACAAACAAAAACAAATCAGGAAATGGTCCAAGCCTTCTAAAAAGCAGATCAGCAGGACTTGCTAACAGCAGGCTGGTTGGAAAATGAGTAGTGTAAAAGCAATTGATTATTTTGCATGCAGCTGTCCAAATTGGTATTAAATGTGGGGAGCTTAGAAAATCCTTAAGTATTTAGTAGATGTACTAGATATCTGGTCAGTGGCCCTGTCACTATTCTCAGTAGCTTAGAGATAACTTATTATCTCCAGGTCATTATAAGGTCTTGATATAAATTTATTCAGGAAATTCACTTTATTCATTTCATACATTCAGAAACCAAGGTCCTACACACACACACACACACACACACACACACACACACACACACACTCATACATACACACATAAACGTGCACATGTATATCTATAGATATAAAATATATCTATATAGAGGGTGATTGATATGCAGATTGATAGATTATAGACAGACAGATGGACAAATTTTCCACTCAAGATGTTTTGAGAAAGTAACTCAATATGTACATGGAATCCTATAATACATTGCAGAAGATGGTCAAAAGTTATAGGATGTGAAGCTATAGATGGATGATGATCTGATATATTGCATGGGACACCGAAATTTATGAAGAAATAAATACATTTAGTTGTTTCAGGAAATATTTCTCTTTATATTTAATGCCACTTAAAAATGTCTTCATAAAATCTTTGCTTGTGGATCTAGAAAAGAAATTGTATGTGTTTATTGCTAATAACCACTCCTGTTGTTTGGATTTTTCCATATAAAAAAGAAGAGCAGAATTTTTGTAATAATATGAGTTTATGTCCCTGATTGGTTTTCTCTATAATTAATTGAAATGCATTTCCAATGCCCATAGTAGCCACTTAATTATTTAATGTTTATTTTGGTATATAAAATCAGGATAAAGCCTTCTGAAACACTTCTCTCATGTTATTTTCCATACAGTGTTCAACATTTTAGAAAAAATGAGCCTAATTATAGATTAACACAAAACAATAAATGCTTACTATGAGCAAGTTTTTATGCCTTGCTGGAATGCTGGAGATACAAAAAAATGAAATCTAGTTTCTGCCCTCAAAGTATTTACAATCTGATGGAGTAAGTCAACAGGGATGCTGTAAAGCAGGTGTAAGGTAGGGATAGAGAGATATAGGGAGCATAACCCTAACACAGCATAGATTCATAACATTAAATTGTATTTAAAGCCTAGGTATCAGCTTTTTATAAAGGAAAGCATTGAAAAGAGTTTAATATTTCACCTCTTAACCTTCTGATAAGAGGGGAAGAGAAGACTGAGGGAGTTGGAAAAGCATGTTTATTCCAAGCTAATAGAAAATGTATTTTCCACATCACAAATGCCATGCCCAGCCAAAATGGATATGTAGAGGAAGCTACTGCAACTGGACTGCTCTCCCCAACTCATCTTTGTCTCTTTGCATCCCCAATTCTTTTCCACTCTGACATCTGGTATATATACCAGATCATGTCCAATTCTCACCCCACTCAAAATTATTATTGATTTCTTTTGCTAACTACCCACAATATTTCATGTTTAACTTGTATATAATTTATATTTGTGGACACATATGTTATATTTCTACAACCTTAGTGTAATGTTCTGTTTCTCTAAATTATAATCCTTCTCTGGGAACAGGTTTCTTGGGGAACTTCTGGAGGAAGCTTTGGCTTTCGTTCAGTTTCATCACCCCAAAATGCAGCCAGGAGTTAAAGTCCTTTACTGTCTCTTTCCAAATCTTATCTCCAGATCCTTTATTTTCTCTTTCAAGTCTTGTTTCCTTCACTTGGGGCTCGGCTAGCTTTCTTAGAGGCCTCTCTCTCTCTTTGGTTCCCTAGAGCTCTTGTCAGAGTATCTCCAGCCAGCACAAAAGTTGAGGTTGGAATGAAATCTTGACTCTTCCTCCCAGAGAGTGGGCTTTTATATGCTCTCTAAAGGTGTGAGTCTAATGTGTGGCCCAATGAGTGAACTCCTTTCCTAGAGTGTGAGAATCAGATTCCACTTCCGAGAGTGGGCTTATGGGTACTCCCTGGGCTTGTGGGAGCTCCTTAAATGTATGCTCTCTCAAAGCTGTGAATCTCATGGAATTCTAGTAAATACATTACTGAACTAGAGAACTGTTAAATACCTTGCTAAATTTGATAATTATATCCATTCCAGTGACTTAGCACTTTGTAAGAATCCTAAAACCTTAGTAAAATGTAAGCTTCTAGAGGGCAAGGAAAATTCTTTCTTTCTTTTTCACCTTTTCAAATATATGCATTATTTATTAAAGCCTTATGGAATTGAATTTCAAAAGCTGTGATATATATATATATATATATATATATATATATATATATATATATACACACACATATATATATGTATATATATATGTCTATATATATGTATTTATGTGCATATATTTTCATTTGATTATCCCCATATGCTAATTTTACTTAATTTTTTTTTCTAATTGAGAAAAATCAATGTGACATAAGCATAGATATTTGTTCCAGCAAGTTGGGAAATATGTATTAGAAACAAGACAATTTAAAATTGAAAAAGAGTAAGAAAATTATCTAAAATGACATGTATTGATGCAGTTTTTAAAATTACCACATGAAATAGGAGTAGGAGAAATAAACGTGGAGTGGTCGGTAAGTGAAGAATGGCAGGAAAGAGGGAGAATGGAAGAGTAAGTTAGGACCAGAAAAATAAATAGCTGTTCAAGTCACCATGTACACAAGAGATATTTAATGTTTCTTTCATGAGTGTGGGAGACCCATGATTCTTGAGCTGAATGCATGAGGAAGTTCTGAAGGACTCTACGGTAAAATAAAAATCATCATCCTTCATGGATGAAGCACATTACTTATCATATAGGGATTCAATTTATTGAATTATTAATTTGAATTTAAATTGAACGATTGAAATTCTTTCTTTTCTGTCAGCAAGGAATAACAAAGACAGCTAAAATCATTTGTTAGAATAGGGAACATCATTATTATCATCCTGCAAATGTACAATTTTTTGCTTTTTGTAATTAAATTAAAATACTCCTCTAAATAATAGAATTTAACTTTATCAATTGAGGTAGTTTGACTTATGGATTGAGGGTTGGGTTTGGGGTAAAGTTCAAATCCATCTGGTGCTGCTGGTGCTGAAGATGGCAATAATTATTATAGTGCTTTAAGGTTTTCAGAGTGCTTTCCAAATATTATCTGTTGTTATTCCTACAATTTGAGGAAGTAGATGCTTAATTGTCCACATTTTACATATTAGGAAACTGAGGCAACAAAGTGATTTTTAAATTGTAATAAAGCTAATTATTGTCTTGGGTTTTCATTCTGATTCTAGGTTTAGTATTCCATGTGTCATGTCACCTAACTGTTTCACTTAGTAATAGTAATGTGACCCTGAATAAATCCTGTAACCTTATTATGACTTATATGATTCCCTCAGTTATATATTCATTAAAAAATTGTCTCTATTGAAAGAAAGCGTTCTTGTTAGATGTAGCCAGCACTGATTATATCACAGGTCTTAAAGATCATAAGTTTGTAATTGGAATAGTTACACTCTGCTCCCTTAAGATTCTCAAATAAGTGGTCTATGATCATACAGTGTCTGAAGAGGGCTTTAAAGCTCTCATCTTTTGCACCCACAATCCTGCAGTCTCTTCACCATATCATCAGACTCTGAAATAAGATTGCAGATTGATCTCTACTTGAGAGAAGTCAATGAGTTATAATACATATCTCCATTTCATGAACCAATCAAATCTGAGAGAGGCAAGATAACTTTCCCAAAAGTATGTCGCTAATAATGTGCAGACCAAAGCATAGAGCACAGAGCTTATCAGTACCTTACCTTGTACCACAGTCTGACAACTATCACACAAGAATAGACCAGAGCTCTGAGAACATGATAACAAAATGTTCACGTTATTGCTATTAGGCTCCTGATAAGTGACAAACTGAAAATTCGATTTGGTATATATTCAGAAAAAAAGAAATTGCCTAGATTGTGTGTGAGTATCAATTTCAAGAAAATATATTGCACCTTAACCTAAGCTTTACAGAGAACTATGGCATTAATTTTGGCTGGATCTACTTTGCTTACAATTGGCCTCAAAATTTTGGAAACAAAGAAATTCAATATTCCTTTGAACTTTTAACTGCTTAAAGCTACTATCCACAATGTTCTTGTCTCTTTCACCTTCAGATTTATCAAAATCTCATAGTCATTTTTAGCATCTTACCCTCTTTAAATGTTCAACATATGCTTCCTTCAATTCCAAAGAGTTCAATACCTATTGCTTTGATAAGATTCAGGCCTCATTCATTGTTGCCATAGGCTCCTATTTAACATCCTCGTAACTAGGTTTTCTCCATGGTCCCCAGAGAACACTGCCCTAAAAAACTGTCTAACTATAAAATGAATATTATTACTCTACTGAAGAAATTACATTGGATTATGATTATCATATAAAGTTAGTTCTCTACAGATAATTATCTATATTCTACAGTTTACCTTGAAATATTGTTTTCAAGTGTCATAACAATTTCCCCCTTCATTTATTCTATATTTGTAGGCACACTAGAACACTTGTCATAATTTAATTTTACCTAGGACTTATTGATAATCATATACCAATTATTAGGAAATTATCTTTAGAAATCAGCTAATTCACTTCAATTTTCAGATGAGGGAACTAAAGCCCCAAAGAGATATGGTTATGCCTTTATATAAATTATTGCTTAGTGAGTAGAGTTAATTGTATTAAAATAACTTTAATTGCTAATATATTATTTGCTTATTAGTATTAAGGATTAAAAGACTAGCAGATCTTCTTGCTTTCCACGAGTAGATTATTTTCTATTGATGGTAGCACAAAACATACTCCAATAAATTTAAAATAAGACACAATAGGGCTAAATTTAAAATTCAAAGTCATAAGAGAAAATGAACCGAGAAGGATAAACTAATGTGAATCAAGGAAATCAGTGATTACCATACTTAGATGGTGTCATTTAAGCTGTCTTAAATATATATATATATATATATATATATATATATATATATATATATATATATACATTACCCAGTTGATAAATAGTTAAAAGATATGAAGAGGAAGTTTTCAAAATAAGAAGTCAAAATTTATGAAAAGGCACAAAGAAAAAAAGATCTGACTTCTTAATATAAGAAAATTAAATGGCAAGTGGAAACAAATATAGTATGATCTTGCACACATGTATATGAGTATGTATATATATATATATATGTGTGTATGTATGTTTATGAATGTTAATGTCTATGTAGATGTGGATGTGTGTATATGTATGTATGTACACAAAAAGAGATGCTGTCTTTTATATTATAGGTAGTATAATTATATTATATATTAATATTATAGCTGTCTTTTAGAGAGTAGGAAAAGGAAGCAGATATAATTTTAAAAAGTACATCGCAGAGAACAAAAGAAAACCTATAAGGAAGAAAAAAATAAAAGCTGCATGAAAATAATGTAAAATGTTTATATATGGATTTTCTTGAAATGGAAATTTATTTCTTTATATTAAATCCTTTCTTATATTCTTCTGTGTGCCTGATAACTTAACAGAATGGAGTCAAATTTATAAAAATGCAAATCATTCCCTACTTGAAAATGGTCGAAAGATATAAACAGGTAATTTTCAGGCAAAGGAAGCAAAGATACCTCTATTTATATGAAAAAATGCTCTAAATCATTACTGATGAGAGCAAGGCAAATTAAGACAACTCTGAGATATTATCTCATTCCTATTAGATTGCCTAATATCATAAAAATGAAGGTAATAAATATTGAAAGGGACATGGGACAAAGGAGACACTAATGCATGATTGGTGGAACTGTGAAAAGATCCAACAATTCTGGAGAGCAATTTGAAATTATGACTAGAAGGTTATAAAATGTGTGAAGCCTTTGATCCAGCAATACCACTAATATGTCATTATCCCAAAGACATAACAAAGCAGGAAAAAATGTATTAGTACAAGAATATTTATAGAAGTTTTTTTTTTGTTTGTTTGTTTGTTTTGAATAAGAACTGGAAATTGAAGGGCTGCCCCTATGGAAAGGAGAATGGTTAAACAAACTGTTTTATCTTTGTGATGTAATATTATTACACGATAAGTGACAAGCAGGATGATTTCAGAAAAATTAAAAAAATAAAATGACTAATTTGAAGTGATGAAAATTAAAGTAAACAAAACCAAGACAACATTGTGCACAATAATAGCAATACTATACAAAATAATTGTGAACAATTTATCTATTCTTAGCAATAAAATTATCCCAAAACTCCTAAAGGACTAAATATGAAATATACAATCCATTTCCAGGGAAAGAGCTGATCTTTAGATATAAATTAAAGTAAGTTTTTTTTCAATTTATTTTTTATTTTATCAGAGATTTTTTTGCATAAGTTCACTAATACAGAAATATATAACCTATATTTAAGTACTTACTATCTCAGAAAGGAAAGGCAAAAAGAGAGATAGAATATGGAAGTAACAAGTTGTTTTAACATGTATTTAGGCAGAAAAACTTGAAAGACATGTAAACTAATATGAAGTAAGTTGAACCAGAATATTGTAAAAAGTAACAGCAATATTATAATAATGTCTTGGCTGCCCTGATCAATGCAATCATGCAAGAAAGTACCAAAAGATCCAAGATGAAAAATATTCACTCCGTAGAAATAACTAATGAAATATGGGTGAATACTGAAATAAAGATTCATTATTTGTTTTTGTTTTTACTTTCTTTATATTTCTTGAAACATTGATTATAGTACTAATAAAATGCTTTGCTCAAAATCACATGTATAAAATATTTCACAGGTTTCTTGGGGGGCTTCTAAAGTCAGTCTTAGCTTAAGTTCAGTTTAATCACCCAAATACAGCCAGGAGTTAAAGTCCAAATCCTTTATTGTTTCCTTCAAAGTCTTTTCTCTTTTCCTGGGGCCCAGTTAGCTTTAATAGAGGCCTATTTCTCTCCTTGGTTCTGAGAGCTCCTGCTGCTACTCCTTTGCCTCTGCCAGCTTCAGCCTCTAGTCTTCCCAATGTCTCCATCCAGCACAAAGGTGGAAGATGGAATGAATCTGTCTCCACCTCTGAGAGCTTCTAGTGGGCTTCTCCTACTGACCTTGAGAGCTCCTCCCTTATATGTTCCACACTGAGTATACATAAATCATTTTATCGCTAGGAAACCATTATTTGTTGTAGGATTAAATCAGTGCTAAACTATTTAACCACTGTCTCCTCAATTCCACTTACTTAGCACCTTGTAAGAATCCTAACAATCTCTGTGGCTTTATCCTACAACTTTTATAAAGTTGTTAATTGTTTTGAGTAAGTTTTTAGATGATTTTCTAATGATCTTCTTTGATATATATTTTTTCAAATTAGCTGTTTCTCCAGAGAAATAATTTTTTTCATTCTTTTGAGTTTATTTTATTTTTTTTTTTCATATCTCAGGAATTGTTACAGACTGCTTTTGTCCAATTCTATTCTTTAAGGAATTATTTTCTTTTAAATATTTTCCAAATTACACATAAAGATAGTTTTTAACATTTACTTTTGCAAGATTTTGAACTCCACATTCCTCCCCCTCCTTCACCAGAAATTAGACTGGCTGAAAGAGGTCCTGTGTACTGAATTGGTGGAGGAGGTATTCGTTTTGAAAGAGTATTGGGTTTTTAGAAATACTGAACTAAGCTGAACTGAGTGGATCAAAGGCTGTAACAGAATTTTTTTGCTCTTTGGGTTTAATCCCAAATTACTCTCCAGAATGGCTGGAACAATTCAAATTCTATCATTGCATTGGCATTCTAGATTCCTCACATCCCTTCCAAAATTTAGCATTATCATTAATAATGATTTTCTTTAGTGACCTTTTAGACTTCTTTTTTATTCAGTCAATTTTTCTAAGATAATTTTCTTCAATATGTTTCATCTCTTTTACCATGCTGTGAATTTTTTTCATAATTTTTTCCTTCATTTTCATTTTAACCTCCCTAATTTTCCTCCATAATTCTTATTTGACTTTGAATTTCATGTTTTAACTATTCCAGGAATTTGGATGGCCTTGTGTCCAATTCACATATTTCCCTTTTGAGTCTTTGCTTGTAGTTATTTGACTTCATTGTTTTCTTCTGAGCTTGTATCTTCATCTTCTGTGTCACCATAGGCATCTATTATGTTCAGCTTCATTTTGTTGTTTGCTAATTTCTTCCCCCACCTTTTTTTGCTTTGAACACTATGTTAAAATTGGTTTCTGTTCCTGACTTCAGGATGTGGAAACTATTTCAGTCTTTAGGGTTTTTCACACCTCCTTTTATAAATAGTTTTCAGTATCTAGAAATTTCTAAGGTGCTGTGATCAGTGGAGACATTTTTGAATAATATAGATCTGGTGGCCATTGAAACCGCAAATTAATTTTCATATGTATTAATTTCCATATATAATAAAACACACACACACACACTATATATATATATATATATATATATATATATATATATATATAATTGTCAGAGAATTATAGTAAATAACTTAGACATATGGTTTTATATTCCTTCCCTGCTCTTATGGTAGTACTCTTGGTAGTACTAATTACAATTGTTACTACTTTTCTAGATCTCTGATTTCTTGTAACCAAATAAGTAATGCTCCTCAAAGTTCCCTCTCACTTTTAATTTTTCTTTCTTTCCTTGTATTATTACACAGAAGTGGGTATAAGCAGAGTAATTACCAAACAACATATTCATTTTCTTGGTCTCTGGCTTCAAAAGGGTTCCCCTGACAATTTCCCTCAATTTCTAAATTGAAATAATTCTATATCTTAAATATTAAAATTAGTTTATTAGTCTAATATTTTTGATCCACAACTTATTTTAGTTCCTGAATAGTATTAACCATTAAATTTCAAATTTGATTTCTCCCAGATTTCTGTTTTTATAATGTTTCCCTATTGTTCTGGAAGCCAACTCTAACCTATCTAGATTAATCCTGGGCTTCTAGGCTTCCAGAGTCCAAATTTCCAGGACCATGATTCTTTTCTTAAATGTATAACTAAAACAAGAAAAAAAATGAAATAAACCCAAAGGCCCAAGGCTATTCCTCATGTCCATATAATTTGTGGTGATGATGAAGTTGCCTCAAACTCTTTCCATACTTACTATGCCTTGTCTGTGAAGTAAAGTGATTTTTAACTCATGGATGAAACCAGGAAAAAACAAACAAACGAACTGAGAAATGCTTTCCACAGTGAAGATATAGACAAATTTGTTTATGTAGCCAATGAAAGGGGGATACTATTAATTACATGATAAACCAAAAAAGATTGTTCATGCATGTGCTAGTCCTCCTGTTTCCCAATGCAAGTTCCCCAATATAGCCTATATGAGTGCCTCCAACTTACATATTCTAGCTATTTGTGAAAACCTTGTTGAATACATGGAAGTTTTCCACATTTCTGAACTTTTTCCAATATGCTCTGTGGAATGAACATCTAGTTAACTTCAATGTATATTCATGATTCCAAGGAATTCTATTTTATTAGTTTTCCTCAAGCTTACCAATATATTTCTAAAATGTGGCATCCAGAGCTTATGAAAATACTCTAGCTATGGTCTGAACAGTGCAAAGTAAAAGGGAATCTAGTTTTCTAGACTTTATTGTACTGAGGAAAGGAACATATTATGTCACTTCTTTGTCCTTTCTATTTTTTTTCACACTTTCATTTTTAAAAACCTTATTTTAGCACATTCACTTTCTGTTGAGATCAGCAGATTTATTTCAGAAAGTTCTGGAGAGACTTACATGAACTGATGCTAAGTAAAGTGAGTACTACCAAGAACATTGTTCACTGCAATAACAAGCTTATGCGATGATCAGTTCTAATGGATATGGTTCTTTTCAGCACTGAGGTGATTCAGTCCAATTCCAATAGACTTGTGATGGAGAGAGCCATCTATCTGCATCTAGAAAGATAAGTGTGGGGACTGAATGTGGGTGATAACATAATATCTCCACCTTTTTGTTGCTGTTTGCTTGCATTTTGTTTTATTTCTCATTTTTTCCTTTTTGATTTGATTTTTGTTGTACAGCACAATAACATTGGGATTGTGAAGAATCATATATTATTATTCCTCACATCCATACCATCTGTGGTCATGATGAAGTTGCCTCAAACTCTTTCCCCACTTAATATGCGTTTTCTGGGAAGTAAAGTGAATTTAAACTCATGGATGAGGCCAGAAAAAAACAAAAACAAAAACAAAAACACAAAAACAAAAAACAAAAACAAACAAAAAAAAAAACAAAACAAAACAAAACAAAACAAAACAAAAAAAAAACAAAACAAAAACTGTAAGATGTATTCCATAAGTGGTGAAGATATAGACAAATTTGTTTATGTAGCCAATGAAAAGGGGATACTACTAATTACATGATAAACCAAAAAAGATTGTCCATACATGTGCATGGAGTACATAGAAGAATTGAGAATGATTAACATATACTGGATTATTTGAAGTCTAAGGGAAGTGGTGGGAGAAAGTAAGGGAGAAAAGTTTGGAACACAAGATTTTGCAAGGTTTGTTGAAAACTACACATACATTTTGAAAATAAAAAGTTAAACATTGAAAAATGGAAATAAAAAATAGAGGAATAAAAAAAAAAAAACATTTCTATTGATGTGGCCTAAAATCAAATAACTTTCTTGTCTGTTACATCACATTTTTGATTCATATAGGTCCTGTGACTCATGAAAATCTCATTTGTTTTCAGAGGAAAATTAATACATCTGAATATATATATATATATATACATATATATATATTTACCTATATCTAGCTATTAATATTTCTTTCTTGAGGAAATTATAGTATCTGCATAACAGACATATGTTTTTATAGTGTTTCATCAAAATATAGTTAGAATATATGTTGTCAGATTTTTTTTCCCAAAATAAGCAAAAATTTTTCTTTTCCAAACTCCACCCTTGTTTGTGTGCATTTGTAAGAAACAAACAAAAAAAAAACTCCAATTTAATTAGAGATACCAATGAAGGAATAGTCTTCTCTTTGTGTGATTAGGGAACATGCAATTCTTTGGTTCTGAAGACAAGCGCTAAGCAAAACATCATGTGAAAGATGGGTGAAAATGTGAAGGAATTTTTGAGAGTAATGCTGGATAGACACTAGATGACCTTATTTCTAGCAGAAATGAAAGTGACTGAGGATTCCAGAGGGATGAATAAATAATTCCTAAAAGGAGAGTATCATTCAGTATATATATATATATATATATATATATATATATATATATATATATATATATATATATATATATATATATATATATATATATATATATATATATACATACAGGTGAGATATGATTGACAATGTAGAAGGGTCTTCCATTTGAAATAGTTGGGGACTTTATGAAAATGGAAGTTCAGAAATAAGGAAGCTTAAGAATTGTATTTCCAGCAGGTACAGAAATTGTACCATCACAATCTTCTAAGAAATATATTTCTAGGCTAAACTAAATGCCAGTATGTATACCAGTAGGAGCTGGATGAGCTTTCTTAGTTATATGTCTATTTTTTAGCTACTCATTACTATACTGATAAATGAGTGACACTAGATTCAACCCGAGAATTAAAAATGCAAATAATAGTATTATTTTAGCTAAGTAATAAATCTTAGAGTATTAAGCAGTTCACTAGGAAAGGGATCAAGTAAGAATGTAAGGTAACCAGTGTGAAATGGGATTTAATTATTTTTGAGAAGTAATTATAATTATGGGTGCTTTATGAGGGTAAACAAATTCCATACTTCAGGTGGACCTGGGAGCACAAAAGCATAGTTTGATTTCATAAGGGAAAAGTCCAATAGATGCAGTACTATCTGCTTCCCCTTCCTCCATATGTAGTCTCTAATTCTTCATCTGAACACCTGAATATGACATAAAAACTAAGCTGCATTTTACAACTATTGTGTTAATGATTAGTTCTATAGACAGCATATTTTTTAAATAAATAATGCTGCAAAATAATTTAGAACTTTTCTATACAATAATCATTCAGTCTGAATACAAAAAAAACCCCTAAATATCACAAACATTAGGAGGGAGATTTCAAGAGCCTTTGAACTGATGTTTTCTGTAACCATGTTGACTTTTCTCTAACTGGGTGATATAATGAACTTTCATTTCTTTGTTGAGGTAAACAAAAAAACATTCCTCACTTATTCTAGAGCATTTAGTTTTATTTATTTATTTTTAGGACATATATGTTGGAGACCTTCCCAATCTTGAGCACAGACTTACATTAACACTTTATATGAATATTTCTATCAAATATTTCTACCAAAGGTCCATTATGTAAATATTTTCTGCATGATCACCTTCCTCCTATAATTGATTGAATTCTTAGACTCCGCCTCCAGGTTCTCCCATAAGATTGTCAAAGAGAGTTCCCACAAAGATAATGGTAAATCATCCTCACTTTCTTTTTTTTTTTTTTTTTTTTTTTTTAATTTTTGTATTCATTTTTCCAAATTACCCCCCTCCCTCTATTCCCTCCCCCCGATGACAGGCAATCCCATACATTTTACATGTGTTACAATATAGTCTAGGTACAATACATGTGTGTGAATATCATTTTCTTGTTGCACAATAAACATTAGAATCCGAAGGTACATGCAACCTGGGCAGACAGATATTAGTGCTAACAATTTACATTCACTTCCCAGTGTTTCTTCTCTGGATGTAGCTACCTCTGTCCATCATTGATCAACTGGAAGTGAGTTGGATCTTCTTTATGTTGAAGATTTCCACTTCCATCAGAATACATCCTCATACAGTATTGTTGTTGAAGTGTACAGTGATCTTCTGGTTCTGCTCATTTCACTCAGCATCATTTGATTTAAGTCTCTCCAGGCCTCTCTGTATTCTTCCTGCTGGTCATTTCTTTTTTTTTTTTTTTTTAAATTATATATATATATATATATATATATTTTATAATATTTTCCCTTGTATTCATTTTTCCAAATTACCCCCCCTCCCTCTATTCCCTCCCCCCGACGACAGGCAATACTATACATTTTACATGTGTTACAATATAGTCTAAGTACAATACATGTGTGTGAATATCATTTTCTTGTTGCACAATAAAAATTAGAATCCGAAGGTACATGCAACCTGGGCAGACAGATTGTAGTGCTAACAATTTTCATTCCCCTCCCAGTTTTTCTTCTCTGGGTGCAGCTACCTCTGTCCATCATTGATCAACTGGAAGTGAGTTGGATCTTCTTTATGTTGAAGATTTCCATTTCCATTAGAATACATCCTCATACAGTATTGTTGTTGAAGTGTACAGTGATCTTCTGGTTCTGCTCACTTCACTCAGCATCAGTTGGTTTAAGTCTCTCCAACCCTCTCTGTATTCCTCCTGCTGGTCATTTCTTACCGAGCAATAATATTCCATAACTTTCATATACCACAATTTACCCAACCATTCTCCAACTGATGGACATCCATTCATCTTCCAGTTTCTAGCCACAACAAAAAGAGCTGCGACAAACATTTTGGCACATATATGTTTCTTTCCGCTCTTTAGTATTTCTTTGGGATATAATCCCAGTAGTAGCGCTGCTGGGTCAAAGGGTATGCACAGTTTGATAACTTTTTGGGCATAATTCCAGATTGCTCTCCAGAATGGCTGGATTCTTTCGCAACTCCACCAGCAATGTATTAGTGTCCCAATTTCCCCACATCCCCTCCAACATTTATCATTATTTGTTCCTGTCATCTTAGCCAATCTGACAGGTGTGTAGTGGTATCTCAGAGTGGTCTTAATTTGCATTTCTCTGATCAGTAGTGATTTGGAACACTCTTTCATGTGAGTGGATATAGTTTCAATTTCTCCCTCTGAGAATTGTCTGTTCATATCCCTTGACCATTTATCAATTGGAGAATGGTTCGGTTTCTTATAAATTATGGTCAGTTCTCTATATATTTTGGATATGAGACCTTTGTCAGAACCTTTGTTTTTAAAAATATTTTCCCAATTTGTTACTTCCCTTCTAATCTTGTTTGCATTAGTATTATTTGTACAGAAACTTTTTAGTTTGATGTAATCAAAATCTTCTATTTTGTGATCAATAATGATCTCTAGTTCTCCTCTGGTCATAAATTCCTTCCTCCTCCACAAGTCTGAGAGGTAGATTATCCTCTGTTCCTCTAATCTATTTATTATCTCCCTCTTTATGCCTAAATCATGGATCCATTTTGATCTTATCTTGGTATATGGTGTTAAGTGTGGATCCATATCTAATTTCTGCCATACTAATTTCCAGTTTTCCCAACAGTTTTTTTCCGAATAATGAATTTTTATCCCTAATGTTGGAATCTTTGGGTTTGTCAAAGATTAGATTGCTATAGATGTACCCTTTTTTGTCCTCTGTATCTAATCTGTTCCACTGATCTACCGGTCTATTTCTTAGCCAATACCAAATGGTTTTGGTGACTGCTGCTATATAATATAGCTTTAGATCAGGTACACTTAGACCACCTTCCTCTGAGTTTTTTTTCATTAGTTCCCTTGCAATTCTCGACCTTTTATTCTTCCATATGAATTTTGTTGTTATTTTTTCTAGGTCATTAAAATAGTTTCTTGGGAGTCTGATTGGTATAGCACTAAATAAATAGATTAGTTTGGGGAGTATTGTCATCTTTATTATATTCGCTCGGCCTATCCAAGAGCACTGAATGTCTTTCCAATTATTTAAATCTGATTTTATTTTTGTGGCAAGTGTTTTGTAATTTTTCTCATATAATTCCTGACTTTTCTTTGGTAGATGGATTCCCAAATATTTTATACTCTCAACATTTGTTTGGAATGGAATTTCTCTTTGTATCTCTTGCTGTTGCATTTTGTTAGTGATATATAAAAATGCCGACATCCTCACTTTCTTAAGATATCTGAGATATTCAAAGAGAACTCACAGACTAAGTATTGATTTACTTTTATCACATGACTCACCTATTTTTTTCTTTTAAAGTAATGCATTTGTTTGAAAAAACTAACATCTACACACAAACATACAATAAAGATAGGTTGCAGAATTAATTAAGTAAAAAAAAAAAAAAACAGAGGAAATAATCATGATCTCAGACAGAATTGAAGACAAAATAGATTTAATCAAAAGAGAAAAAAAGGAAAATCAGTCATATTTTCTTTTCTACTCTCCCCTCTTGTTTCTGTGGATTTGTAAAGAATATATATATGTGTGTGTGTATATATATATATATATATATATATATATATATATATATATATATATATATATATATATACACATATATATATATATACACATATATATATATATATATATAAATATATATATATATATATATACACATACATACCAGTGAATAAAACCTTTAACATCATTAACAGGAATATACAAATTACTGCCCTATAATTTTAATAAACTTGTGATGAAAAGTGCCATCCACATCCAGAGAGAGAACTATGTCGAGACTTAACGTGAATCAAAGCATAATATTTTCAACTTGTTGCTGTTGTTTTTTGCTTGATTTTTGTTTCCTTTCTTGTGCTTTTTATCCCTTTTGATCTTATTTTTCTTGTACATAAAAACAAATCTGAAAATATGTTTTAAAAGGTTTCAGGGAGAGGTATAAAAATTTGAAAAACAAAGTTTTGCAAAACTATCTTTTGAAACCTGTTTTTGCATATGTTTGGAAAAATAAAATATTAAAAAGCAAAACAAAATAAAAACAAATTCCTGTGCTAATTTATCATAGACAAATATTCTAACTCTGTTGGAGGCTTTTTTAAATCTCGAAAACAGGTGTCTTGTTAGTAATTTAAAGCTGAAGAGAACTTTAGAGGTAATTGAAATCAGATTTCTCTTTTACATGTGAATAAAATGAGTCATAGGGAGATAAGATGATTTTTCCAAGGTTATATAGCTAGTCATTAAGTGTCAAAAACATAATTTGCACTCATGTATGTGGAAACAAGTCTAGCACAATAATTGTACTTCATGCCTCACAGGGCTGTGGTGAACCTTACAAGGGTTGCTATGTAATTGGCCAGCAAATCATCAAAGCAGCTATAATGAATGTTGCAAAGTATCTCCAAGGCCATATTTTTGTTTACAATGAGGATATGTATGTGACTCTATAATACTGAGGATAAATATGAGATCCAGGAGTCATGTAATACCCATCAGTTATACTGTAAAGGGTCTAAGGTCTGATTCTAGGCATGAATTTTTTAAAAGACATTGACAAGCTAAAAATAGTCAAGAATAGGGTAAACAGGATAATTGGATTTGTTTAAAAGTTTAATAAAAGAAAGAAAGAAAGAAAGAAAGAAAGAAAGAAAGAAAGAAAGAAAGAAAGAAAGAAAGAAAGAAAGAAAGAAAGAAAGAAAGAAAGAAGGAAGGAAGGAAAGAAAGAAAGAAAGAAAGAAAGAAAGAAAGAAAGAAAGAAAGAAAGAAAGAAAGAAAGAAAGAAAGAAAGAAAGAAAGAAAGAAAGAAAGAAAGAAAGAAAGAAAGAAAGAAAGAAAGAAAGAAAGAAAGAAAGAAAGAAAGAAAGAAAGAAAGAAAGAAAGAAAGAAAGAAAGAAAGAAAGAAAGAAAGAAAGAAAGAAAGAAAGAAAGAAAGAAAGAAAGAAAAGAAAGAAATGGTGGACAATGGATGATTACACATAAGTAGTTTAA
Source organism: Sminthopsis crassicaudata (assembly GCF_048593235.1). Taxonomy (NCBI): domain Eukaryota; kingdom Metazoa; phylum Chordata; class Mammalia; order Dasyuromorphia; family Dasyuridae; genus Sminthopsis; species Sminthopsis crassicaudata. Next base: position 668,232,252 of record NC_133618.1, read on the forward strand.
GGGCTTTTAGAGAAGGAATCAAATTTTTTTTTCCTATTCTGGCCAAGAAGACAGAAACTTCAGTAAAATTGGGGGAGGAAGGCTATTGAACAGAAACCAAATTATGCTTATTATCAGAGAAAAACAAAAATATCTACAAATAAAAATATCCTAACAATTCAAACTTTTCCAAGTCAATTTTTTTTCCCAAAAAATGTGGAGTTCAACTTTTGGAGATTATTTTTAAAAATTCAATAATATATTTTTTTCCAAATACATACAAAGACAATTCTCAGTATTCATTCTTTTAATTGAGTTACATTTTTCTTTCTTTCCTCCCTTTGGCAGCAAGCAAACTTATGTAGAATATACATGTATTATACATCTGAAACATATATCATTTTGGGCATTTTGTAACAGAAAAATCAGAACAAAAGGTAAAAACACAAGACAAAAAAAGCAAACAAAAACAGGTATTTATATGTTTTGTTCCACATTCAATCTTCATGTTTCATTCTCTGGATATTTATGGCATTTCCCAAATATGTCAAATTATCTTTGATCACTCTGTTGCTGAGAAGAGCTACATCTATCATAAATGATCACTGTATGATCTTGATGTTTCTTGGTTCTTCTCTTTTGCTCAACTCATTGTGTCATCTAACTTTTTTCAGTAGTCATACAAAAACAAACAAAAAAATTGAGGAATCATGGATACTGAAAATGTATAGAAGAATAGTAGCTTCATTTTTCTGTTGTATTATTTGTGTTTTCTTTCTCATGTTTTTCCCCTGATTTTTCTTGGACAACATGACAGATATGGAGATATGTTTTAAAGTATTGTACATGTTTAGCATATGATTAGATTGCTAGTTATCTTGAGAAAGAGGAAGTGATGGAGGGAGGAAAAATTAAAATACAAAATCTTGCAGAAGTGAATATGTTTGGAGAAATGAAATACTGAGGGAAACATTATAAAATAGAATTGCAATTCTTTGTGGTAAGAGTTATGTTTTTATGTCTCCATCTTGTAAGTCAGTGATAGATGTCAGATAAGCAGTTGGTAAAAAAGTATCCTCCTTCCAAATAATACCCTGTAAACCTACTCACTTGGTCATAATTCCAGGCCTCTAGGCCTCTTATAGCTTCAATCTATTTAGTATAACAGCATCATACCTTAGGTCAGTTCTAATTGTTAGGAACCCCTCAACTCGCCAACATTCATTAAGCTTAATTTTACTTCTTTGTTGATATTTCTACTATTCCTAGTTAAACATATAAAATCTAACATTATCAAGGGTTAGCTGATCAGATGCTTGAAGATATATATTTATACTGCACCAACCAAATACCCCTAACAGATACCTTATTCTTATTGTCTCTGATATTTATTCATCCCCCTTTCTTTCAAATTTCAAAAATATATCAAATGATATATCTGCAATGTACTTAGGATGCAGTAAGTTTAGCTTGCAGTAAGTGTTTGATAAATGTTATCCTCTTCCATTCACTTCAATTGTTTCTCATGTTGCATGATTCCTTCACTATCTTGGTCTCCCTCCTTGAGATATTTTTCAGGTTATCAAAGTCTTTTAAATATAGAATTCAAAAGTGAATGATATACTCTCTGGGCATCTTGAAATACACAATCCAGTGGGAAAATATGTCTTGTTTCAGGCACACAGCAAAGGGACACAGTGACATGTGACAATGAAAAATTTGAAAATATAATCTGGAGTCATGCTATGAAGGGGTTTACATTTTTTTTATTTGATCCCCCAGAACTCAGGCAATAATTAGGTTTTTTTTGAATGAAGGTAAAGGTTGAAGGTAAGGGTAACATGCTCATACTTTTTCTTTAGAAAAAAATGTTGATTTAAATTCAATCTCCATAATTGTTTTTTTTCTGGATACAGATGATATTTTCTATCCAAAATTTATTGATATTCCCTTGGATTACTGAGCCATTAAGAACAACCAGCTATTTCATACCTGGTCACCATACAATCTTGCTGTGAATGTGTACAACATATTCCTAGTTCTGCTTGTTTTGCTCAGCATCAGTTTGTGTAAATCTTTACAGACCTTTTTAAATTAAGTTTGTTACTTTTATAGAACAACAATATTCTATTATCTTAATATATTAAAATTTACTTAGCCATTCCCCAATCAATGGGTACTTACTTGCTTTTTAATTCTTTGCCACCACAAAAAGGACTGCTACAAACATTTTCCACATGTGGATCATTTTTTATCCTTTAAGATTTCCTTAGGACACATACCCAGTAATGACACTTTTGGGTCAAAGGGTCTGCACCCTTTTATAGACCTTTGGGTATAGCCCCATGTTGCTCTCCAGAGAGGTGGAATCATTAGTTTCCCAGTTTTCCTACATCCCATACAACATTTATTATTATCTTTTCCTGTTATCTTATGCAAGCTTGGAGGTGTGAGATGATATCAATCAGTTCTAGATTTTTCATCATGAAAGTTGCAAAATATTTTATTTCATTGAATATCCACATTTTCCCTTGAAGAATTATAGTTAGTTGTTCTGGATAATTGATTCTTGGTGTAATTCTCTCATTCTTGGTGTTTTTCTATAGAATATCACATTCTAATCTCTCCCATCATTTAATATAGAAGATGCTAAATCTTGTGTTATTCTAACTGTGGCTCCACTATAATTGAATTGTTTCTTTCTGGGTGCTGACAGTATTTTCTCCTTGAAGTCGGAATTCCAGAATTTGACTAAGATAATCCTGGGAATTTTCATTTTGGGAGCTCTTTCAAGAGGTTATGTGTGGATTCTTTCAATTTCTGTTTTACACTCTGATTCTAGAATATCAGGATAATTTTCATGATAATTTCTTGAAAGATGATATCCAGCCTCTTTTTTGATCATGACTTTTAGGTATACCAATAATTTTTAGATTATTTCTCCTTGATGTATTTTCTAAATTGATTGTTTTTTCTAATGAAATATTTTATACTTTTTTTCCTATTTGTGTTTTTTCTAATGAAATATTTTATACTTTTTTCCTATTTGTATTACACATTTTATATGTATGTATTTCTTACATATATATATGTATATATATATATGATATTCCTTTATTGTATCTTGATTTTTCATAAAGCCATTAGCTTCCATTTGCTTACTTCTAACTTTAATTATTGTCTTCAATGAGCTTTTGTAATGCCTTTTCTCTTTGACCAACTTTGAATTTTAAGGCATTCTTCTTATTAGTTTCTTGTATTTCTTTTTTGCATCACTCTCAATTCTCTTCCTAGTTTTTCCTCTATCTCTCTTATTGAATTTTAAAATTACCTTTTGAGATCTTCTATAATCTGAGAACAATTCTTATTTTTCTTGGAAGCTTTGGATGCAGTAGTTTAAACTTTGTCATCTTTTTTCCTGAGTGTGCATTTTGATCTTCCTTGTCACTATAGTAACTTTCTATGGTCAGAATTTTTTTTAATCTACATTCCAAGAAGGTAATTGAATGTTATTGGTTCTATAAAATTATGAACAAGCTGATTTTAGAATGTCTGGAAAGATTTATACAAACTCATACTGAACGAAACAATAACCAGCAATATATTGTACACTGTAAGGTTGTGTGATGATCAACTATGAAAGTCTTCATTCTTCTCAGTGGTTCAGTGATTCAAAGCAATCCATGGCAAATGAGTTGTCTGCTCATTTTCTAGCCTATTACTCAGCTTTTAATTCTGTTAAAGAAGGACTCTGTTTTCAGGACGGAGGTGTACGGTCACAAGATGTTTTCAAAGATCCTTTTATGGACCTGGCCCAGTACTCTTCTCTACCTTGGACTTGTTAAGTATCTCTACCTCTCTCTCCCCCTCTGCCCCTGCAATATCTAGTGTGATAAATCACCAGACACCATCCTCACTGCTAGTCAAGTGACTTCCTATAAGATGAGGTCTATGGAAGTTGTTACACCACCATCACTGCCCAATCCACTCTTGTTTGCTAGTTTCCCAAGGCCCCCTCACTTTATTGACAAACCTTTCCTGTCAACCTCTGAGCCAAGAGGTCTAGTATACCCAAGTATGGCTGTTGATTCTGACCAGCGAATCCCAATTACTGCTTTCCTGGTTTAGGGATGAGGCTGTGGTCTAGGGTTCTGATGTACTGGGACTGCACATTGACTCCCATCCTGATGCCAAAGATCTTTCAAATCATCTTTGATGTCTCTGGGATAAGAGGTCTAGAAACTATTAGTACTGTTCCTGATTCAGAGGCCATTATTTAAAGTAATTTGAAGTGGTTTGGAAGAGAGGTCACTGGTCTTTGCCTTTTCTCTGCCATCTTGGTCTGCCCTCCATTTTCACTGATTCCTACAGCTCCTGCTCAGAAAATGAAGGCAGGAAATTCACTTGAACTTTTAGTGAGCTTTCTACCATTTGGCCAAAGGCATGTTTCCCTTACTTTAATAATGTTTACTATTACTACTGCTGCTGCTGCTGCTGTTACTCCTATTCCTACTACTCCTCCTCCTACTACTACTATTAAATTACTAGATCTCTTTTTTTTTGTTGTTACTTTGATATGTTTTCACTTTTTGTCTCTCTCAGGATAGGAATTTTTTTCCATAAACATAGATGAACAATTTCTTTCTGTTTTTAATCTTAAAGCAATATTCTTAAAGTTTGTGTTTTTGTGTGTATGTGTGTATGTATGTATGTGTGTAATTTACTCTTAGAAAGCCCATAGAATCCTTCTCTTTAAAGGAAAGAGGTAAATTATATGGGATCACAGGGAAATAAATTTTATTGATGTGTAGTATCAACAGGTGTGTGTATACACACAAATGTGCACCTATGCATAAGTATATGTGTATCTATGTAGACAGACAGATAGTCGGATAGATAGAAAGACAAATGTCAAGTTAAGATTCCATTTTTATAGTATTTCAAGGATATTAAGAAATCAAGGAACTTTTCTATCAAAACAAAGCAAGGGATATAAGATAACTGAGCCTAGATAAAATGTTTGTTTGTTTGTGTTTTGTTTTGTAATTATCATTACTATTCTGGATTTTCTTGGAAAAAAAAAAAAACTGTTTTAACATGAAATAGCACTTTATGAATGTGAGCTATTATTATTAAATTAAAGTGTCTGATTTTTTGCATACTACATCCATCTATATTGAGTAACCCCTATCCACACAGATGATCAAGTTTTGAGTGCAGCTTTGCTCTGGGTAACCATTAATGAAGTCCAATGTGTTTCACCTGTAAGACCTATTAAGAGCTTAGTCTAAGGTAATATAACTCACAGCATGGGACCCATAGTAATTATCATTATTACTCACTACTTTTCACTCACAGGGCGTTTGTCTGAAGAACATTAGTGCCTTTAGGAACTTTGAACGTCAGCTTAGCAGTAAACTTCACAGCACTGCTGTGAAATAGGTCAATTTGCATTCATTAGAGAATCCCACTAACTCCTATTTTTCTATCTCTATCAGATAAAAATCAACTGAACAGATGGAAGCATTATTGTGCTTCAGTGATTGGCTGTGTGCTCTGTTCCATAGCACCCTTGGCTGAATAAAAGGTCATAAGATCATAGATCTAGAAATGGAAGAGACCTTAAAAACCAATTGTTTTAACTCCTTCATACAGCAATTAGGGAAATGAAGGACTAGCATGATTAAGTGGCATGTCCAAAATGGCCGATTAATTGGTATCATTTGAACCCAGGTCTTCTAATCCCATGGCTAAGGCCATTTCTGCATTTGCCACATTGCTTTAATAAAGAATGAACTGAAGGGATCTTGTCAGAACCTTCAAATTAGTAATGTTAAAGGAATGGTTTTTAGAAGGCTTATATTGCTGAGAAAAATCTGGAGCTAGAATCAATGATTGAAGAAATTGAAAAGAAAATACTTGTTGAATGCTTACCATGTACATTGCCTATGTACTAAGTGCTATGTGTTAGGAATATAACTTTTTTTTTTTTTTTTTAAATAGGGAGTGAAGGGCTAATCCCTAACTTCAAGAAATTGACTTTTTTTGTCATAAAGTAAAAAAGAAATCTAAAACTCCTGATATTCAGTCCTGAAACTTTTCCTATCATTCCATTATGACTCCATATCTTTGGGGAAAGAGGAGGGGAGAATGGGGGGAAAAATTGTTATATATGGGTTTCATTAAATGAGATTTTAGGGCAGTACTTCAAAATTCATATAAAATTCTTATGTAATTATTATTTTTTAAAGAAAGGCAGTTGAAATAGACTATTGCAATGTAACTTCACCATTAGGTAAATTGTCATAGGTAATTGTCATTAGGTAAATTATCTAATTGTCATTAGGTAAACTATGTAGGAAATGGATTTTTAATTAAATATATTTTGATTTTTTTTCGAACAAAAGTGTTGTTGTATTTAAATTTCTAAACTCATTTTATAATGATGTCTCAATTAAACAAAGTTATCATGATAAAGGAGAGAAAGTCTGTTGTTGTTGAATTAAAGAAAGTCCAGTATTAGATTGCACATCTCCTTCATAGGCCTACAAATCACTTTAGAGTTCTGAGCCTAGTTTCCTTCCAGGAATGTTATGAAAATCAAAAATAATACCACTTATAAAATATAAAATTATAAAATAGACTGTAAAACTGAAAGCACTATAATGTCCATTTGTGATATTTAAATGTATTTAAATGATGAAATATAGATTATAGATGGTAGGTTTAAAGAGTACAAAATTGTTCTATGAAGATTGATGTTCCTTGATTACCACTCAAAGATCAAAATCCTGCAAAATCCTGTTTTTAATCATTTTTTTTTTCCCTAATGAAGCCTACAAAACACTGTCTCCAGTTTCTGTGTTATGGAGTAATTCCTGTTTACTTTGGTTTACTTTAACAAATATTGATATATTTCCACAAACATTTAATTATTTAAATCAAATATATTTGGTAATTCATTTATTGATATATAAGGTTATAAAGAAAAATCATCAATGAATAAAATATTTCTTACAATTAAAAAGCACTAAAAAGCTTAGGAATAAATTATGAAATGGTTTGTATCTACCATAAGAAAAAATAAACTAGAATCCTTTCCAATAAAACTTAGGTGAATCAAGAATGTTCATAGTAACTTTTTATAGAGGACTTATTAGTTAAAGTGCTAAGTAGCAATAAGAGAAGAAAATGAAATAAAGGGGGGAAGCATACATAAAGGTGATTTAATTTTATACTGAAAGAACCATAAGGAATCAGTTAAAATGTAATAGAGAAAAGAAAATTAAAAAAAATTGTGGGATATAAAATTTCCATTGTTCATTCATTTTTCAGCCATTTTCATCTCTTCATGACTACTTTTTTTTTTTTTTTTTTTTTTTTTTTTTTTGGCAAAGCTACGGTAGTGATTTGTATTTCCTTCTCAAAGCCATTGTTACAGATGAAGAAACTGAGGTGAACTGGGCTGTAAATATTACCAAAGTCACACAGCTAGTCATTGTTTGAGGACATATTTGAATTAATGAAGTCGAATTTGATTACAATCCTAGCCATCTGTATACTGTGTTACCTTGCTGCCCCTGTGTGCCACCATATAAATCATTGGTATGTTTATTTCATATTCTCCTCCCCCCCAAAACAGCAAGAGATAGAAAGATAAAATTCACTTGATATTACTGTAGAACATATAAAATAATTAGCAATATATTTACCAAGAATCACAAAAGAATTACATAAACACAAGTATAATAAATTGTGTATAAAATGCAGAACCAAATAATTGAATATGATATGCATTGCTCTTTAGGTAGTATGATTCAACAAATCGTGAAATTGCATCATCACCTTAATTTACTTATACAATGCTATCCTAATATAACTACCAAAACACTACTTTATAGACATAGAAAAAATAGTAACATTTAAAAATTAAAACCATGTGTGAAATAATTAAAAGAAATGGGAATTAAAAGAGTATAGCAACATCAAATATTAAACTTAAAAAAGCAACAATTAAAAAAAAACTTGTTACTATCTAAATGAATGTAAAATTGATTATTAGGAGAGATGAGTACACAAAATACAGGAGCAAATATAGCTAGTACTTTTTAATTTTAGAAATATACATTACTTTTGGAGAACTTATGAATGGGAACATCCATTGTGGAAAACAATTTGGAAATATATTCAAATTTATCAATAATTATGTGTCCTTTGAATCAGCTATACCAGGGCTAAACCTACATCCAAAAGAGATCAAAGTAAAAATAAAAATCATGTATGCACAAAAATATTTGTCATAGCTCTTTTTGGAAGAAAAAAAAAAAACAAACAAAAAAACTCTGGAAACTAAGAAGATACCCATCAACTGATGAATATATGGTATTGAACATAATAGAATTATATTATGCTATATAAATTGAGCAAACACACTTTTAGTGCAACACCAAAAAACTGGAAAGAATTGATTCAGAGAAGTAATGAGAATCTGAAGAATAACACATTCAAAGAAGCAACATTGTAAAGGAAAACAAATTTGAAAGATTTTGGAATAATAGACAACACAATTACCCTTTATGCTTCCAGAGGACTGATGAAAAATCCTATCTATTTCTTGACTAAGAGGTCATGGATTTTGAGTTGAAAATGAGACATTAACTGTTAGGATTACTAAGTGAGAACTCGGGTTGTCTGGATAGTGACAAGGTGAGAATTCAGGTTGGACAATTACAAGGTGAGAACTCAGGTTGACTTGATGGAAGGAGCAGGCTCATTGGCTGAGGTGGTTCTTCCCAGAAGCCCTTGCATTATCCCACGCCCATTCTCTGGGAGAATAAAAGAGAGAACAGTGGGCCTGGAAAGCAGATCGGCCTGGAGAAGGATAAGAGCTGGAGGAGATTCAGAGCCAGGATTCAAGAAGAGACTCTGCATTGCATCAGGCTTGACGGGGCTCTCTGCAGGAAGGGAAGTCACTTCTAAGGACAAGAGTTAACAGCAACTGCCTGGAGACAACGGTTCATTACAGGAAGAAGAATCTGTCGTAGAGATTTGAGTAGAAGACACAGCAGATCTCTTCCCAGAGAGTGATCCGGCAGCTTCTGAGACGACAGCTCGCTACAATTAACTTTTATTTTGCTTGGAATGCTCTTCCTCCTCATCTCTGGTGTCTGCTTGCTCACGCTTCCTTCAAGTCCCAACTGAAATCCTACCCATTTGCATAAAGCTTTATCCAACAATTTAATCTTATTGCCTTTTTCTTTTGATTAATTTTTATTTATCTAGTATATATTTTTTTTAATTAGGTACTAGGTTGATGGTTGTTACCCTCATTAAATATTAGCTCTTTGAAAGTAGATAATACCTTTTACTTTTTTTTTTTATCCCTAGGTTTTGTACAATGGCTGCCACATTGTGGTTTCTCAAATTATTGATTGAAAGTATACACCAATAGAGTAAAGTGATTTTGCTTGACTATTCATAACTGTTGTAAGGAAGTTTGCCTTTTACATATTATTTTCAGTAAATGGAAAGAGGGAGAGAAAAGTGTTACTTTAAATATGGAGAGACAAGAGCTGCTGCAAATAAGGAATTTTATACCACATTTTCAAATGCAGCTATACTTTTTTTTTTTTTTTTACTAACTGATTTACTTAATTATAAAATACGTAAAATGGTGCTGTGTAAAAGCTTGTATTATGAAAAGAAAAATACATCAATAGCATTTTAAATCATGACAATTAATTATAAATGAAAATCTTAAAACTCTTAAAACACATTGGAAATTTTAAATGTATTAAAAGTACAATAACAATGCATAATTGATAATAGGTTTATCTTGCTGTTTTATTCTTTTTAAAAACACTAATTTTCAGAAATTAAATAGCTTTGCCACATGCCCATGTTATGGAAATCCAAAACTTAAAACCTATAAGTACAAGAATTATAAATGAAAAAGCAATCAAATTAATTAAGATATTACAATAGGAATGTGCAGACTACATAAAACATTTCTAAATGGCAGCAAGAAAATTATATTTGAAGAGCCATTCAGTTTAATATTATTAGTCAAACATCTAGTGTTAATATAACATTGTCAAGAATTGAAGATTGCTTAAAGTTCCATTAACAATTTTCAATATGACTATTAAAGGCTTGCCTAGCTCCAACTAAAAAGTTAATTTCTTTCTCATTGTTAATATTCCTTGCAAACTGATAATAAATATTTTCAAATACTGATGAATATTACTCTTTATTTTTGTGGAAACTCAGACACAGAATTTCAATATTCCATAAGCATATGTTAAGCACCTATTTTGTCATAGACACTCTGTTAAGTGCTAGCTTTCAGAATAAGAAATGAAAATGGTGACCAATTAGTTCAACTCATATAAAAAAAAAAGATCCCCCATTCAAACACAAGAAGCAGTTGCCCTTCATCCTCCAGCTAAGAAGTCCATCTCATAAAAGATCATGGATTTATATTTGGAATAAATCCACCAGGACTCAAGATATTTAACACTATCAGATATAGCAAATGAAGCTTAATATTTGGAAGGGAGTAACTCCTTTGTACATATAGGCATAAGTGGCTCTGATAAAGGGAATGAGCATAATTGATAAAAAAAAAAAAAAAAAAAAAACATCCTCAACTCAATGATGGAATCCAAACTCCTACAAAGCAAATTCAATTTGACTTAATGTCTATCTATAGTACTTAACAAAGTACTTTGCATATTACAATATGTAATAATAATTTTATTACTAGTAATGTTGGTGCAATTCAGTTGATTTTTTTCTTCATAAAAATATTTTTCAAAACATATGCATGGATAATTCTTCAACACTTGCAAAATCTTGTTTTCCAATTTTCCTCCCCTTCCCCACCCCTTCCCTAGATGGCAAGCAGTTCAATATGTGTAGAAATATATGTTAAATCCTGTAATGTGCTGTTGTCTCCAGAAACTGCCGATCCCTCCCTGGTCTAGAGGAGAGAATTCTCTCTCCAGAGAGCCGCCTCAAGTCTGGTCCAGACAAGACTCTCTATCTTTCGAGTGCCCCCCTCTTTTATCCTCCCAGAGAATGGGCTTGGGATAATGCAAGGGCTTCTGGGAAAAATTACTTCAACCAATGAACTTGCTCCTCCTAATCATGCAAGCTCCTCCCCAGGAGTTCAGAAGTAAAACTCCCAATAAAGGCCAGAACTAGAGAATTGTTAAGTACTGACTTAGCACTTAGTAAGAACTTAATATCTCATTATCTCATTAGCACTTAGTAAGAATCTAACAAAATTCAATGCATACAAAAAGAGAACTAGATGAGAAATAAAATGTAAGCAAACAATAACAAAAATAATGAAAATGCTATATTGTGAACCACACTCAGTTCCCACTGTCCTCTCTCTGGATATAGATGGCTCTCTTCATCACAAGACCATTGGAATTGGTCTGAATCATTGCATTGTCAAAGAAAGCCATGCCCATCAGAATTGATCATTACGTAATCTTTTTGTTGCCTTGTACAATGATCTCCTGGTTTTGCTCATTTCACTTAGCATCAGTTCATGCAAGTCTTTCCAGGTCTTTCTGAAACAATCCCTTCTTAGAGAACAATGATAACTTTCATATGTCATAACTTATTCAGCCATTCTATAATTGATGGGTATCCATTTAGGTTCCAGTTTCTTGCCACTACAAAAAGGGGTACCGCAAACATTTTTGAAAATGCAGGTCACTTTCCCTCTTTTAAGATCTTTTTGAGGTACAAGACCAGTAGAAACACTGCTGGATCAAAGGGTATACACAGATTGATAATTCTTTGGGCATAGTTCCAAAGTGTACTCTAGAATGGTTAGATCCATTCACAATTCCACCAACTATGTATTAGTATCCCAATTTTCCCACATTCCCTCCAACATTATATTTTTCTGTCATCTTAGCCAATCTGAGAAGTATGTAGTGGTATCACAGTATTGTCTTAATTTGCATTTCTCTGATCAATAATGATTTAGAACAGCTTTTCATGTGAATATAAATGCTTTCAATTTCTTCATCTGAAATTTGTCTGTTCATATCCTTTGACCTTTTATCAATTGGAGAATGTCTTGAATTCTTATACATTTGCGTCAATTATATATTTTAGAAATGAAGCCTTTATCAGAACACTTAAATGTAAAAATGTTTTCCCAATTTATTTGTTCCCTTCTAATCTGGTCTGCATTAGTTTTGTTTATACAAAAACTTTTTAACTTAATGCAATCAAAATTATTTATTTTATGATCAGTAATTATCTTCAGTTCTTCTTTCATCACATATACCTTCCAGTTCCACAGATCTGAGAGGTAAATTATCCTATGTTCTTCTAATTTGTTTATAATATCCTTCTTTATGTCTACATCATGAACCCATTTGACTTGGTATTAGGGGTAGGTCAATGCTTAGTTTCTGCCAATTTTCCCAATTTCCAAATTTCTCAGCAGTTTTTGTAAAACAGTGAATTCTTATCCCCAAAGCTGGGATCTTTGGATTTGTCAAATACTAGGTTATGAGTTGATTAACCTAAATTTGGGTTAGAAACTGAAGAGTTTTCAAAGGAATAGAATCTTGAGTTTATCTTGGAATGAAATGGACATAAAACAAAAATAAAAAAGAATGAGAAATGAGGATAAAAATGCTTCTGTAAGGCATATTAGAGGACATTAAACAGATGGTATCAACTAGAATAGAGGGACTACAGTGAACAACAACAACAACAACAACAAAATGTTGGGAATTCAAATTTTGGGAGAACTGATAAAAGCCACAAGCAGAAAAATGAAATTTGTTCTAATGAGCAACTGAATATACAGGGGAGACTTTAAAACTGCTTTGTAACACTTGGTGATTTATGGCATTATGACAATGTCTCATTGTCGAAAGCAGGGTTTTATGATTTTCAGAAATATTATATTGCCCCTATAAGATACACTTTCCCAAAGATCAACATCTAACACAAATTTGTATTTTTAATCCTAAAACATTATGTAGTACTGTGATTATATAGTAATAGATGCTTAATAAATACTTGATGATTGATTGATAGAGAAGACTTATATAACAAACAAAGATGTACCTATGTTATAATATTCATGTCTGAAGAAAAAGTGATCCAAATACTATGTCCTCCAAAGAGCAGGAGTATTTGTTTTGTGAGATCATACTACTTGGTGCAACACATTCTGTGTTGTATCTTACATTGACTACATCATTATTTTACATCATTATTTATCTCAGACGTATATGTGCTTTCCTTATACTATTAGATTTCAGCTTCTTTGAGGTTAGAATTTATCTTTCTATTCCCAGAAATGAATATAGGTGCTGGTGCATAGTTAGCAATTAATAAATGTTAATTTACTTGCTCTATCTAATCTATCTTTTAAAGCTACCTACTTAAGTATCCAGACCTTAACTTTCTCCTTTCTTCTGATTTTCCATCACCAGCTGTCTATTGAAAAATTTAAACTGGAAGTTCTTTAAATATCTCAAGATCAACATGTCATCCCCCTACTCAAGAAACACCAATTATTCTGTGTTTTTATCAGAATCAAATATTACTTCTTTATACTTTGTAAACTATTTCAACATGGTCCCAACTTACCTTAGCAAACTTAAAACATAAATACCTTTCCTTCCTGCAAATTACAGTTCTTCAAAATTAGTCTTCTTATTTTTCACATGAAATAATGTATACCCCACTGGTGTGTCTTAATGTGGCTTCTCAAGCACACTAGAATGCACTTCTAATTTATTCTCTCTTATTAGAAAAACTTGTTTGCATCCAAACTTTGTAAAAGGGAAAGGGACTTGTATGTGCCAAAACGTTTGTGGCAGCCCTTTTTATAGTGGCTAGAAACTGGAAAATGAATCAATGCCCATCATTGGAGAATGGTTGGGTAAATTATGATATATGAATGTTATGGAATACTATTGTTCTGTAAGAAATAACCAGCAGGATGAATACAGAGAGGCTTGGAGAGACTTACATCAACTGACGCTAAGTGGAATGTGCAGAAGCAGGAGATCATTATACACTTCAACAACAATACTGTATGAGGATGTATTCTAATGGAAGTGGTTATCTTCAACAAACAGAAGATCTAATTCAGTTCCAATTGATCTATGATGGACAGAATCAGCTACACCCAGAGAAGGAACACTGGAAAATGAGTGTGAACTGTTTGCAGTTTTGTTTTTCTTCCCAGGTTATTTTTACCTTCTGAATCCAATTCTCCCTGTGAAAGAAGAGAACTGTTTGGTTCTGCATACATATATTGTATCTAGGATATACTACAACCTATTTAACATGTATAAGACTGCCTGCCATCTAGGGGAGGGGGTAGAGGGAGGTAAAGGAAAAATTGGAACAGAAGTGAGTGCAAGTGATAATGTTGTAAAAAATTACCCAAGCATATGTTCTGTCAATAAAAAGTTATAATAGAAAAAAGGGTAACTTTATACAAGACACCTTTCTGTTGTCACCCCTGATATATAACATATGATCAAAGTATTCCAGAAGTTTTTGTCTTCAGTAATTTTAAATGAAATTTCTCTTTCTGTCTCTTGATGATGGGGCTTTGTCAGTAAAATACAAAAATGATGTTGATTTCTGTGAGTTTATTTTATATCCTGCAACTTTGCTAAAACTGTGAATTGCTTCCACAAGGTTTTAGGAAGATTGTCTCAAAATATAATCTGCAAAGAGTGATATTTCCTCATTGCCCTCTTTAAATCCTTTAATTTATTTTTCTTTTCTTATTGCTAAAGCCAACATTACTAGTACAATGTTGAATAATAGGGGTGAAAATGGGCATCCTTGTTTTACCCCTGATGTTATTGGTCAAGTGTCCAGCTTTTCTCCATTACAAATAATACTTGCTATAGGTTTTAGATAGATGCTGCTTTTTATTTTAAGTAAAGCTCTTTTTATCCCTATGCTCTCAGTGTTTTTAATAGCAATATGTGCTATAATTTGTTAAAAGTTTTTTTTCTCTGCATTTATTAAAATTATCATAAGATTACTGTTCGTTTTGTTATTTATATGGTCAATTATAGTAATAGTTTTCCTGATTTTGTATCGGTACTGCATTTCTCGTATAGATCCCACTTGATCATACTGTACTATCCTGCTGATAAATTCTCTTTGCTAAAATTTTATTTAAAATTTTTGCATAGGGCAGGGTGAAACTGGAAACTGATTGAATGCCCAACAATTGGAGAATGACTGAATAAATTAGGGTAAATGAATGTTACGGAATATGATCAGCAAGAATTCAGAAAAACCTGGAGAGATTTACATGAACTTATGCTAAGTGAAGTGAGCAATACCAGAAGATCATTGTACATGGCAACAACAACATTATATGATGATCAATTTTGATGGACATAACTCTCTTCAACAAAGAGATGATTCAGGCCAAGTCAAATGGTCTTGTGATGAAGAGAACCATCTGCACCCAGAGAGAGGGCTGTGGAAAGTGAATGTGGATCATAACACAGTATTGTCACTCTTATTGTTGTAGTTTGCCTGCAATTTGTTTTCTTTCTCATGTTTTCCTTTTTAAAATCTGATTTTTCTTGTGCAGCATGATAATTTGGAAATATACATAGAAGAATTGTACATGTTTAACATATATTGGATTATATGTTAAGGGTAAGGAAGGGAAAAATATGGAACACAAGGTTTTGAAAGTGTAATCATTGATAATTATTGATATATATATATACAGAGATTGGTTTGTAATATTCTTTCTCTCTTTTGGCTCTTCCAGGTTTAGGTATCAGTAACGTATTGGTTCCATAGAAGGGATTGCCATACTATTTCTTTTCCTATTTTCCCATTTTCCCAGATGCTATATATAGTTTTGGAATTAATTGTCCTTTAAATATTTGGTAGTATTGACTTGTGAATCCATGTAACCTTGGAGAATTTTCCTTAGGGAGTTCATTAATGACTTGTTTATTTTTTTTCTAAAATGGGAATATTTAAGCAATTTATGTCCTCTTCTGCTAAACTGAGAAATTTATATTTGTGTCAATATTTTTTGTCCATTTTAGTTAGATTGTCAGACTTCCTGCCATAGAGTTGGGCAAAATACTTCTTTTTTTTTTATTTTTTTTTATTTTTTTGTCATTGTTGGTAAGTTAACGCTTTTCATTTCTGATGCTGATGATCTTTTTCTTTTCCCTTTTCTTGTCAAATTAACCAAAGATTTATATATTTTTTCATAAAACCAATATTTTAGTTTTTTATTAGTTCAATAGTTGTTTTAATATTATTTTTAGTTTTTATTTTATTAATCCTCCTTTGGAGTTTCAGAATTTCTAATTTAGTATGTAATTGGGAGCTTTTACTTTGTTCTTTTTCTAGGTTTTTTAGTTGTAGGCCCAGTTCATTGATCTCTTTCTCTATTTTATTCATGTAGTAGTTTAGAGATATAGTTTACTCTAAGAATTGCTTTGGCTGCATCCCACAGGTTTTATTATGTTACTTCATTATTATCATTTTCTTGGATGAAAGCATTGATTGTTTTTGTGATTTATTGTTTGACCCACACATTTTTTAAGAATTAGATTATTTAATTTACAATTGCTCTTTTAGTCTATTTTCCTTTCCCCTTAATTGAATATATATTTATTGCATTGCAGTCTGAAAAGAAAATATTTAGTATTTCTTCCTTACTGAATTTGATTTTAAGGTTTTATGCCTTGATACACAATCAGTTTTTGTGTAGGTGCCATGTACTACTGAGATAAAAGTGTATTCCTTTCTGTGCCTAATCAATTTTCTCCAGAGATCTATCATATCTAAGTTTTGTAGAATTCTATTAACCCCCACAATTTATTTCTTGTTTTCTTGTGATTAGATTTGTCCGATTCTGAGAGGAGAAGATTGAGGTCCCCATTAGTATAGTTTTGCTATCTATTTCTTCTTGCAATTAGCATAAATCTTCTTTAGGAATTTGGCAACTCTACTCCTTTGTGCATACACATATAGTATTGTTAGTACTTCATTACTTATGGTACCCTATATCAAGATGTACTTTCCTTCCTTTTCTTTTTTAATGAGACCTATTATTTTATTTTTGTTTAATCTAAAATCAGAATTCCTACCCCTGCTTTTTTTTTCAACTCAGCTGAAACACAACAAATTTTGTACCATCCTTTTATTTTTACTCTGTACATGTCTGAGTCAAATATGTTACTTCTAAACAACACATTATAGGATTCTGTTTTGCAATCCACTATGCTAATCTCTTTCATTTTATGGGTGATTTCATGCCATTCATATTCACAGCTGTGATTATCAGATCTATTTCCCTCCTACCTATTTTCCCCTCTGTATATATTTTTGTTCTCTCCTTTCACCTTGTCTTTGAAGTGCTTTTACCCTTTCTGCCCACTATCTTATCATATATCACTTCTCCTCCTTTTCTTAGTAATGTTTTTAACCCACCCACCCACTGCCCTATCTTCTATCATTTCTTCCCCTCTTCTCTTACTTTTCCCCCTAGTTTTTCTGTCCTCCTTTCTATCCTATCCTTCTTTTTTCTTTCCTCATTCTCTTTTTAATTCTTATAGGGTTTAGATACATTTCTATACCCAACTGAATGTTTCTTATTCCCTCTCAAAGCCAGAACTTATGAGATAATATTTGAGACAATGCTCATTCCTTTCCCTTCTTTTATTCCATTGTAATAGATCTTTTGCACTTCTATATGTGATCTAATTTGTCCCATTATACCTCCCCTTTCCTATTTTTTTCCAAAATAGACATTTTTCCATCCCTTAATGCCTTCTTTTTTTGATATCCTCACAACACAGTCTATTCACAACCACACTCTATATCTATGTGATGCCCCTTCTGTTTGCCACAGGTCAAATACAATTCTCAAAAGTTATAGATGTCTAAGAATGTATACAGTTTGACCTACAAATAATAGATATCTTCCTCAGTTCGTCTTTCTAATCTTCTCTTTAGACTGATGTTTGTAATTTTTTTTTATTTAGTTCTATTATTTTTTAATAAAAAATGATGGAAAGTCTCTTATATTATCACTCATTTATTTTGTTTAATTGATTTTGATACATTTATTAGCTTTCATTTATGCAATTCAAAATTTTAAAGATGTTTATTTCTTTAATTGAATTTTGAATTTTCTTTTCCATGTGGTCATTTGTGCTTTTTAAGGAATTGTTTTCTTCAGTGGATTTTTGTGTCTCCTTTTCTATTTGGCCAATTTTACTTTTAAAGTAGTTTTCAAAACTGTTAGCTCTTTTTTCACAATTCTCTTGCATCAGTCTTATTTCTTTCCCAAATCTTTCTTTTACCTTCTGCTGAAGGATGTGGGTATCTGGAAGCTTACCTTGTGCTGAGTTGGCGTCTTCATGTTGCATCTGGCAGGTGCTGAAGCAAGTCATGCTGTCTCTTTCCCTGCCACTATTTTGAAGCACTTGGTGGTCTGGTCGCTAGATTATATCCATTTGTCTGGGGCTGTGCTGAGGCACATGGACATCTGGTCTCTGAAGGATGCCTAATTACTTGAGGTTGTTTTATGGCATGCAAATATTGCCGGTGCAAGATGCCTATTTGGCTAGGGCTATATCAGCAAATGTGGTGATTCCTGGAGTAAAAAATCTGCTAACTTTCCTGCGGTTTTAGGCCATGTAAGGCATATTGTATTGGTGTTTGTGGTCTCTACCACCCTTGGGGTCAAGCTTGCCTTCTGATTTGCTGAAGTGGGTTTGCTGCTAAATCACTGGGATCCTCATGTCTTGGTCTATGGTCCCCTTACCCAAGTGAGAGGGACTCACTGCTGATCCTGCAAATGCTAGACTAAAATGCAGTTTCAACCTGTTTTCTTGCTACTCTTACCACTCTAGATCTGTATTGGTGTGTTATTTTATGGTTGCCCAGAACCATGGACCATGAAGGATTTCATGGAACATGAAATGTTCCATGTGAAATTCCATGTGAACATGGAAGGATTTCAACAATTCACTTTTTACCCTGCCATTTTGGTTCCCAAATTTGAAGATATAACAGTAAACATTTATCAAATACCTACTGTGTACTAAGTATCATGTTAAGTGCAATTAGTAAACTCCTGCTGTCAAGGAGATTACAATATAATGGTGGGAGACAATAACAAAAGGATGCTAATGTGTAGGGTCTTAGAAAAAATACTAAGAGATACTGAGGATGGGGACATCTTGTGCCATGGAGAAGAAATTAGCAAGAGTAGCAGATGCAAAATTAAATCCTTTATAATTCTTGAAGAGCTCTTTTCTCCAATATCCATGTTTTAACACATCCCAGTAACCATAAATATAAAAAAAAAGTTACCATTACAATTAACTCAAAGTTAGTGATAAATACTTTGCTTAAAAAAATGTCAAATGTGGAAGTTAGGAAACTGTTGAGCAACCATTGAATCCAGATTTTCAAGCTAGCATAGAACTATTTCTACTTTTTGACAGCCATAATAATTTTAGAGTTATTAATTATTTCCTTCTTTCCTTCCACCATGCCTTCTTTCCTTCCTCCTTTTTTCCTGAATCAAGTTGAAATTTGAACCTTTCCAACTTTAATTACTTCTGCTTCTCCTTTGTCAGGATATTTAGAATAATTATAATGGTATTTTCTCATAATAGCATTGATACTACTTGAAAATAGATAATGGAGCTCTTCCTGATCAGGCTAACGGTGAGCATTTTATTAATTAAAATCAAAGAATTTATTCTTTGTTTGCCTCAATTCCCCCCTGTAAAATAAGAATAACAGTGGCACTTTCCTCTCTGAATTATAAGGGCAAAATCTTAAGATATTTGTAAAGCACTTTGCAAAACCTGAAGTATTATAAAAATGCAAGCTAATATTCATAACAATCATCATCATCCATGGACTCAGCCCTCTTTCTCTTACTTTCCTTTAGGTATTCTTCACCTTAACAGAAATGTTCTCAAAATGTGCTCAGCAAAACCAAATCCAATATTCCATATACTTCTCTAAAAAAGTCATTATTTCTTTATCCTTAAAAGAAATACATCATTACATTTGGGAGAATTTTTTTTTTTTGATCACCAGTTCATATGGTTAATTCTGAACTTGCAATTCACTAAAACTCCCAGAGTGTTTTTTTCATAAAAAAGTATTGTCTAATGGCTTCACTAACCAAAAATTGAGAAAAAAATTATATTAAAACTTGAAGAATTCTCAAAGAATTTTAGTTCCAATTAAAAAGGAAAATCAGTTTTGGCAAATTTATTGTATTTATGTAGCATGACTTGAATAGGGTACCATGAGATACTTGTGTAACAGATCACTGAGTTGATTCAGCAGGAACATTGGCAGACATTCCTCTGAGTAATGGGACAGCTCACTTTTGCTTAGATTTGCATAAGCCAAAACTCTTTTTGCAGTTTTTCTAATATAAAATACTTTTACAACTTGAAAAGACATTTCCAACTGGCACAAATTCCTTTTCCTGATGACTGATTTGTCAAACAGTCTTAACCTAATAGGATACATGTCATTCTCATTTACTCTTTCTTTGTGTCTGTCTCTCTGTTTCTTTCTCCTTTTCTATCTGTCTCTGTGTCTCTTGTCTGCCTTTTCTCTCTATCTCTCTATATCTCTGTCTCTGTGTGTGACTATGTCTGTCTTTAAAAAAAAAAGATATTATATGGGCACCCAATTTTATATACTTCATTGTTTCTTGCAATCTAATGATAAAATAAATAGTCTATAAAACATAATTTAAAGAATGGAGTTTTCAATGTGTATTCACTCAGCAGGAAAAAGTAATGAAGAGATACTCAAGCTTGAAATATGCAGAAAATAATTTTAGGGAGTTATTGTAGCATGCTGAGTCTTTGAAGGCCTCTCAGACTTCAAACTGATATTCTAACGATTTATAACATTCAGGTTTCTGAAGTAGCCATTCAGGGTACAACTCATTATGCAAAAGAGAACCAGGTTTTCTCCAAAGTCATACATTAATGCCTAGTGTCAAAAACACCTCTTTTCACAACTTGCCAGCTGTTCATTGAGATTTTAATTCATGTAACTGATTTTAACGTGTAAAGATTGAAACCTAGATTTTTAATTGGATTATTTTTCCATCTTTTTTTTTGCCATGGAAACACATTTTCATGATTAGATGAAAGGGGGAGTAATCAACATATCATTGGTTAAAGTTTTTGTATTTATCAGATTCAACAAAAAGAAGGTTGGCCATAAAAATAACTAGTAACATATGATTCTTAAATATTTAAGAATTAATTTTCCAACAACTCTGTTCAAGATAAAACATTGCTGACCTCATCAAAAAGTTAAACATATTAACCATTCTGGACAGCAATTTGGAACTACATCTCAAGGGCAATCAAACTGGGCATACCCTTTGATCCAGCATTATTCTACTGGGTACATATCTGAAAGAAATAAAAAAGGGAAAAGCATGCACATGTGCTTTTTTTTGTAGTGGCAAAGAATTGGAAATGGAGTGGATGCCTATTAATAGGAGAACAGCTGAGTAAGTTATGACATATGAATGTTGTGGAATATTATTGTTCTATGAGAATCCATCAGCAGATTGATTTCAGAAAGGCCCAGAGAGATTTATGATGCTATGAACTCAAGCTAAGTAAAGTGATTAGAATGAAGAGAACAGTGTACACAGCAACTATAAGATTATGTGACAATCAATTCTGATGGACATGGCTGTTTTTAACAATGAGATGATTCAGGCCAATTCCAATAGACTTGTGAAAAAGAGAGTTATCTTCACCCAGAGAGGGCACTATGGGGACGGAATGTGGATCAAAATAGAGTATTTTCACTTTTCATTGTTGTTATTGTTTGCTTGATTATGTTTTTTTTTTCCTTTCTCATTTTTCCTTTTTGATCTGATTTTTTCTTATACAGCATGATAAATATGGAAATATGTATAGAGGAATTATTCATGTTTAACCTATATTGGATTCCTTGGGGAAGGAAGGGAAAAATTTGGAACACAACGTTGAAAATTAAATGTATTTTGAAAAATAAAAAGTTGCTATTAAAAAAAAACAAAACAAAACAAACCTTTGGATATCTGGCTGTTTTTAAAAAGAAAAGCAACAAAGGATTACCATTCTAGGAAAATCAGAGCACTGAATTAAGTAGTCAATCCTTACTCAGTTCCATAGCAATTTTTAATTTGAACCATACATATCTCTTTTCTTTTTAATGATATTGTGATTGTTGATTTTTTTTAAAAAATGAGATACTATTAATAAATAATGTGCTTTACAAATCTCAAAGAATTTCTTATGTTATATTGTCACCATCATTATCATTATGAAGAATATCTTAGAAATAAAGTTGTTGAAGTACTTTTGAAATTCCTCTGAAATGTTTCAATAAAATTAGTTACAAATTAAATATCAGTTAAAAATAAAATAAAAAAAAAATAAAGGATTTAGTAATTTACTCCCTTTGTGGAATTAGAAATACATTATTGTGAGTTTTGGGGGGAAATAACTCTAAAAATGGCAGAATGAGACATTAATTGCTGGAAGGAACAGGCTAACTGAGCTCAGAAACTGCAGTTCCATAAAGGCATATGAAATGATATAAGATGGATTATCTAAGGTATATATATATATATATATATACCTTAGATATATATATATACCTTAGATATATATATATATATACCTTAGATATATATATATATATATACATATTATGTATATATATGTGTGTGTGTGTATGAAAAATATTTATAAGAAAAAAACATGAAGTACATTAATACACTATGTTCCAGTGATGCTTATATATTTTAACATACTTTAGATGGTATGTATGTTTCCCTCTAGTTATGCATTTTGAGACTTTTCCATTCCTATTCAAGCTTTGACTTTTTTCTTTCCAAAGTAGGCCATAAATGTGCCAGAGCAGCTTAATGCAAGAAATAACTTATTTGGACTCCTAAACTATTCCAATCAGTATTAATTTATTTGTTATAATCCTATCAAAGTTCTGTATATAAGGCCCAAGAGCTGTGAGCTGCAGATTCTAAGTTTACTTGCTTAAGTATAGGAAGTTAACTAAGTGCCCTCCATCTTTGTTTTTCCACTTCATGGTGGTTGATGTGAAAACTACATCAAAAGTTTCCAAAAATATTTTTGTAGCTCTGAATCAAGCACTTTTCCATTAGGAGGAGATATCGATCTTATAACAATTTCTTCCTTTCCAACCTAAGGAGAAGCCTGTCCCTCTTGTCAGGAGATCTCCTTTGCTTCATCCAACTGGTGACTCTGCTGACATATTATTTTGCTTATTTTAGTTTAGGCATCATGTCAACTAATGGTATTATTCTATATTTGGTATAACTGTTCTTGATTGACTAGACATCTAGACCTATAAAAATAGGCCCCTGGAAGGAGAAGAAAGTTCAAGTCATGAGACCGATTGAATTCCACTTAATTAGAGGGATCCTTGTACATTTTAATAAAGTGTCATAGGCTCACAGCTCTGTCTCAATCTCTTTTATTGTAGATGGAATATTTAATCCCAGAATCTCCCAGCAACTTTGGAAGTTTCCCATATATCTTTGTATGTCAAATGAATGAGTGGAGTATTTGAGCCAATAGTTAGCTATCACTTTCAATATTTAGTTAGTGGAACCGATACATTGTTGCATTTAATTTGTAATATTATTTTTTAAACATTTCTTGAGTGCAAATCTCCATCCATGAAGAATTATAGTCATTTATCTCAACCAAATTCAAAGATATAACTATTCTCCTAGAGTTCCTAGAGTTATTATGTCACCAGAACGTTATGGTGTTCTGAACTTTTTTTTTTTAATTTTTAGCTTTTTATTTTCAAAGTAGATATATGGATAATTTTTTTTTACTTTTACCCCTACAAAACTCTGTGTTCTAATTTTCCCTTCCTTCCCTCCATTCCTTCTCCTAGATGGTAGATAATCCAATATATGTTAAACATGAGCAATTCTAAAGCAATTCTATAGAAAATGATATTTGTATAAATATCATCCTGCACAGGAAAATCACATCAAGAAGGAAAAAAAAATGAGAAAGAAAACAAAATGTAAGCAAACAACAACAAAGAGAGTAAAGATGTTATGTTGTAATCCACGTTCAATTTCCACTGTCCTCTCTCTGGGTACAGACTTTCTTCACCATAAGACCTTTGAAACTAGTCTGAATCACCTCATTGTTGACAAGAGCCATGATCATCAGAAATGATCATGATATAATCTTCCTGTTGCCAAATATAATGATCTCCTGGTTCTGCTCATTTCACTTAGCATCAGTTCATATAAATCTCTCCAAGCTTCTTTGAAATTATCCTACTAATCATTTCTTACAGAAAAATAATATTCCATAACATTCATATACCATAACTTTTTCAACAGTTCTCTAATTGATGGGCATCCCCTCAGTTTATATTTCTTGCCACTAAAATAGGGCTGCCATAAACTTTTTACACATGTGGATCACTTTCCCTCCCTTATGATCTCTTTGAGATTTAAGCCCAATAGCAAAACTGCTAGATCAAAGGGTATTCACAGTTTGATAGCCCTTCAGGCATAGATACTACTTGCTCTCCAGAATGATTAAATTAGGTCACAACTCCACCAACAATATATTATTGTCCCAGTTTTCCCACATCCCCTTCAACATTTGTCATTATCTTTTCCTGTCATTTTAGTAAATCTGAGAAGTGTGTGGTGATATCACAGAGTTGTCTTAATCTGCATTTCTCAGATCAATGATAATTTAGAGCACCTTTTCATATTATTAGAAATAGTTTTAATTTCTGTAACTGCAAATTGTTTATATCCTTTCCACATTTATTAATTGGATAATGGCTTGAATTCTTATAAATTTAAGTCAATTCTCTATATATTTTAAAAATATGGCCTTTATCAGAAGCTCTGAATATAAACATTTTCCTGGTTTGTTGCTTCCCTTCTAAATTTGTCTGCACTGGTTTTGTTTGTGCATAAACTTTTTAAATTAACATAATTAAAATTATCCATTTTAATTCAATAATGTACACAATTTTTTTCTTTTTTTTGTCACAAATTCCTTCCTACTCCATAGATCCTTTATTCTCCTAATTTGCTAATAATATTACTCTTTATGTCTAAATCATAAACCCACTTCAATCTCATATTGATATATGGTGTTAGGTATGGGTCAATGTATACTTTCTGCATACTAATTTCTAATTTTACCAGCATTTTTTGTCAAATAGTGAGTTATTATCCCAAAATCTGGGGTTTTTAGGTTTTTTAAACATTATATTTTCGTCCTATGAATCTAACCTATTCCACTGATCAAAGTAGTCCATTTCGTAGGCAGTACCAAATGGTTTTGATGGCCATGGCTTTATAATATAGTTTTAGATATGTTACAGCTAGGCCACCTTCATTTGTTTTTTTTTTTTTTTTTTTTTTTTCATTAATTCCCTTGAGATTCTTGACTTTTTTTTTTTAATTTAGATGATTTTTGTTATTATTTTTTCTAGCTCTCTAGAGTAATTTATTGGAATTTTGATTGGTATGACACTGAATAAGTAAATTAATTTAGAGTAACTTATTGTCATTTTATTGTTACTCCAGCCTACCCATGAGCACTAGATATTTTTCCAGAAGATTAGATCTGACTTTATTTGTATGGCACATGGTTTGTAGTTATGTTCACCTACTTCTTGATTTTGCCTTGGCAGATAGATTCCAAATATTTTCTACTCTTGACAGTTGTTTTAAATTGAATTTTTCTTTGCATTTCTGGCTGCTGGATTTTGTTGGTAATATATAAAAATGTTGATGATTTATGTGTATTTATTTTGTATCCTGCAACTTGCTAAAGATGCGAATTATTTCTAATAGTTTATTAGTTGATTCTCTAGGGTTATCTAATTATATCAACATAACATCTGCAAAGAGTGATAATATGGTTTCCTCAAGACCTATTCTAATTCCTTTAATCCCTTTTTATTCTCATATTGCCAAAGCTATTATTTCTAATACAATAATGAATAGTGATGATAGTAGTTGGCAGTTTTGTTTCACTCCTAATTTTATGGGGAATGGTTCTAGTTTGTCCCTATTACACTTGATGCTTACTGATGGCTTTAAATACATGTTAGTGACTTAGTAAGGAAAAGTTCATTTATTCCTACACTTTCTAGTATTTTTAATAGGAATGGGTGTTGATTTTGTCATTTTTTTTCCATTTATTGAGATAATCATATGAGTTTTGTTAGTTTGGCTATTGATATTGTGTTACACCCTTATAGACTACTCTAATCTGGTAGCTCCCCTTAGAGCTACTCTTAATGCCAGTCCGTTGATGGCATGGCTAAGCCACACTTACCCGTCTTCGGGCACCAACCTGGATCCCACAGAGACAGACCACCAGAAGGTAGGGGTGAAGCGAAAGAGAATTTTATTCTTAGATAGCATATATTTATACCCCACTGATGATATGGAGGAAAAAGAGGGAGTCCTCTAGGAACAATGGGCTTTGCCCCTAGAAGAAGGAGGGAGTTGTGTTAGGCTTTGAGAGCACTAAGGAGGGAGGCGTGGCACCTGGAATCAGACACTGCCTCTTGGGGCTATACCCCACCTCCACATAGGACTTGCCTGCTCCTCTGATCCTCTCATCCCTCAGGTCCTCCCACATGCCTTAAACTGCATTCCTTGCTTCCAGAGGCTTTTTAACCCTTACAATATTGTCAATTATGACATTGGTTTTCCTGATATTGAATCAGCCCTACCTTCCTGGTATAAATTTTTTATGGTCATGATATATTTTTCCTGGGGATGACTTACTGTAATCTCTTTGCTAATATTTTATTTAAGATTTTTGCTTGGGTATTCATTTTCTTTCTATATTTTTTCTTTCTGTTTTGATGTTACCTGATTTAGTTATCAGCACCATGTGTATTTTATAAAATAATTTTATTAGGATTCCTTCTTTGCCTATTTTCCCAAAGATTTTGCATAATATTAGAATTAATTATTTTTAAATGTTGGTAGAATTGATATATAAATCTATCTCACCTTAGAATTTTTTTCTTAGTGAGTTAATTAATAGCTTGTGCATTTTTTTCTAAAATGGGACTATTTAAGTAATGTGTTTCCTTTTTTGCTAATTCAGGCATTTTATATTTTTGTAAATATTCTTCCATTTCTCAGAGATTATCATATTTATTGGCATATAGTAGGACACAGTAGTTCCTACTTATTGCTCCAATTTCCTCTTTATTGGTGTAAAATTCATTTTTTTATATTTTTGATACCAACAATTTGATTTTCATCTTTTCTTTTTCTAATCTAATTAAAGTTTTATATATTTTGTTGTTTTATTTTTTTCATAAAAATCAGCTCTTAGTTTTGTTTATTAGTTCATTTTTTTTTACTTTTCAACTTTATTAATCTCTTTTTTTGGTTTCAGAATTTTAAATTTGGTAATTGTTTAGGGTTTTTTAATTTGTTCTTCTCTAGCTTGTTTTTTAATTACATGCCCAATTTATTGATCTTCTCTTTTTCTATTTTATGCAAATAAACATGTAGAGATATAAACCTTCCACTAAGAACTGCTTTTGTTGCATCTCATAAATTTTATATGTTTTCTCATTATTCTCATTCTCTTGCATGAAAGTATCAATTGTGCCTTTGATTTGTTGTTAAATCCCCTCATTCTTTAGGATCAGATTATTTAATTTCCAATTAATTTTTGGTCAATTTTTCTTTGGCTCTTTATTACATGTGATTCTTATTGTATCATGATCCGAAAAAGATGCAATTCTGCATTTGATTTTGAGGTATTTATGACCTAATATATGGTCAGTTTTTGTGTAGGTACCATGTACTGCTGAGAAAAAAAAAAAAAAAAAAAAAAAAAAAAGAGATCCTCCTTTATGTCTCCATTCAATTTTTTCCAAAAATCTATCATACCCAAATGTTTCTAAAATTTTATTTATCTCTATAACTTCTTTCTTATTTATTTTGTGGTTTGATTTATCTAGTTCTAAGAAAGCAAGGTTGAGATCCCCCAGTAGTATAGTTTTGCTATCTAATTTTTTTTCTTGCAGTTCTTTTAACTTCTCCTCTGGGAATTTGGATGCTATATCACTTGGTGCTATCACTTTAACATTGATATTATTTCATCATTATCTGTGGCAACCTTTAGCAAGATATAGTTTCCTTCCTTAATTATTTTTATTAAATATATTTTTGCTTTTGCTTGATGTGAGATCAGGATTGCCACCACTACTTTTTTTTTTCACCTGAAGTGAAAGATTCTGTTCCAGCTTTTTACCTTTACTCTGCATGCCTCACTCTGCTTGAAATATGTTTCTTGTAAACAACATATTGTAGGATTCTAGATTTTAATCCAATCTGCTACTTGCTTCCATTTTAAGGGAGAGCTCATCCCATTCACATTCACAGTTAAAATGACTAATTCTATATTTCCTACCATCTTATTTTCCCCAATATAATTTTTCCTTTCATTTCTTTCCTTTTCTTTCCCTCTTTACCTCCTTCCCAATATTTTGCTTCTGACCATCACCTCCCTCAAACAGCCCTCACTGTCCTTTACCCTTTCTTTTATCATGCTCCTGCTACTCCTGTTTTGCCTTTTTTATTCCCTTCTAAATATTATTTTCTTGAAAATCATATCTATGTGAACTAGTTTATTCTTCTAGAGGTGGTGTTGGGGAATAAATCAAACACTTTTATGAGCACCATGAAATAAGCTTCTACATTTTTTCTGAATTCACACTTAAATGCTATATTTAGAAGTGCTAACTATGACAATTATAAGAAAATGAAGAAATAAAAGTAAGCAATGAGGAAAATTCTATCATTTTTTTGCAGATGATATAGCAATATACTTATAGAATCCTACAAAATCAACTAAATAGTTGAAATAATGAAAAAACTTTAGTAAAATTGCAGAATATTAAATAAATCCACAAAAATAATTTTCATATATTACCCACAGCTCAGTAGAGTTATTAAAAATACATTTCAAATGACTGTTAACAATATAGTATACTTCAGAATCTACCAGCCAAGACAAATTCAGAAACTTAATAAACATAATTAAAAATGCTTTTTTCACAAATAAGGCTAGATCTAAACACTTGGAGAAACATTAATTACTCATGGGAAGACAATATAATAGAACAAGATCTGTTTGTAAATAAACATTCATACCAGTTCTTTTTGTTGTAGTTAAACTTTGGAAGTTAAGGGGATGCTCTCTCAAGTGTAAAATGGCTAAATATTGTTTAAATTGTTTCATCAATTGTGATGGAAAATTATCATGTAATTAGATGGGTAGAATAGTTTCAGAAAAATCGAAGAATTTTATCTGAACTAATGTAAAGGGAATTGAGCAGAACTAGAATATACAGCAACTGTAATTTTATAGTGATTGGGGGCAGCTGGGTGGCACAGTGGATAGAGCATCAGCCCTGAAGTCAGGAGGACCTGAGTTCAAATTTGGCCTCAGACACTTAACACTTCCTAGCTGTGTGATCATGGACAAGTCATAGTCCCAATTGCCTCAGGGAAAAAAAAAAATATATATATATATATATATATATATATATATATATATATATATATATATATATATATATATATATATATATATATATATATAAAGATTGCGAAAGATTTAGCTATTTTAATCAAGACAAAAAGCTGACATAATTCCAAAACATCCACAATTTTAAAAAAATACTATCAGTTTCCAGAAAGAGAACTAATGACCTCTGATTAAAAATTGAAGTGTACATTTTCATATTACTTTTGTTTTTTTTCTTTTTGAAACATGACCAATATAGAAATATATTTTGTATGTCTTTCACATGCATAAGTAATGTTATATTGCTTTCTAAAAGTATAGAAAAAGGACAAAAGGTTGAGATAGAATTTGAAACCCAAAATTTTAAAAATGAAAATAAAAAGAATGCTAAAAAGTTTAAAATATAATTGGGAAGTATTTAGTAAAATAAATAAACTGTAATAAGAATGTAAGACATGTGAAATCTAACTTTGAGAAAATAAAAAAAAATAATTCTGGAAAATGCAAATTAAAAAATTGTAATGTTCTTGTGTTGTTTTCTGGAGGTTCTGGAACAGCCTTCCTTTCAGTTGAATAATTGCCACAAGAATAACCAAGTGTTATTATCTCCTTCACAATCTAGTTTCCTTGACTGGGGCAGCTTTCTTGAGAGTCTTTCAAACTGGCCTTGGTCACTTACCAGCCACTACCAGGTTGATGAAGATGGAATGAATGGCTCTCCTTGCCTCTCAGAGATTAAACTCCTGTCTCCAGTCTGCTTGTCTTCTCTGGCTCTACTCTGGCTGAGTTTGTCTGAGCTAATATGCTCTCTTATAATTACATTGTCATAGTTGTGAATCTTGTAGAACTATATTAAGTACATATACTGAACTAGAACTTTTAAGCACCATGCTAAACTAGATAACAATTGTCTTTATCAATTCCAGTGACTTAACACCTTGTAAAAATCCTTGTTTGAAGTTCAAAGTTCTGGCCCATAACAAAAATGTCCACGAGTAGGTGTTAGCTGGTGGCATCTTGTAACTATTATGGCATAAGGAATAAAAATATGCATAAAACACCTGTAAAAAGACAGCATAAGCCAGGAAGAGAAGATGGATTTGGAAATATGGCTAAATTTAGTTATTAATGAAAATAGGTGAAAAGAAAGTTCCATGAATAACCTCATGATGTCAGTAGAAATGATGGAATATTTCACCATATCGGGTACAACTTCAGTGACAATCTTAAAGGAAAACATGGGCCAACACACAAGTTGAACAGGGAAAAATGACTTTCCATTTTAATTTTTGGAAGAGACTTGCATAAATCGTTTGAGGAATTGCTCATTAAAATTGTTTCAAATGATTTCTTGTCATCAAATCTCTTACCATCAGTGTGTTCATTAAACATGTATATATTTATATTAGGCCAATATTAATCCGAATTTACTTAACATTAGGTATCTACAGTGAGCTAGGATTTTCCATGATAATTTGTTAGGAATACAGAACAGGAAATCCATGCTTCTAATAAAGATTGGAATAGATGATTCATAACTTTTCATTTAACTCAGATTTTTTTTTGTCATGTCATAGACATTATCTTTAAGGACCATGCTTATCTCTTACATTTTAGACAAATACCAATATATTTGTGAATATTTTTTCTGGATAATCCCTTTTCCTTCTTGATTCCCTCTACATACAGATTTGAGACAAACTACAGAAAAAGACAAATTAGTCTGATTCTCTTTAAAAATCACAGCAGCTTCACAATTTAAGTTTGTTACTTTGTTTTAATTTATTTACATTAACTTTCATTACTTCTCTAAACATGGTTTGGTTGATTGGTTGATATGGATGTAGACATTGTAGTCTGACAATATATATTAATGACTGCTACAGACCAAGCTGAATGCAGTTCTTATACCTGGGTAAATACTGGAAGCACAGTACTTCCTATTATCAGTAATATTGTTAAATTTGGTATAATCTTACTGATAAGAATAAAACATATAATACAAATAATATAAAATAATATAATCTTACTGATAAGAATAAAATTTTGGTGCTTTGTGATCATTATGAAAAGGCAGTTATCTAGAAATTAAATAGCTTTAATGTTTGGCATCTTTAACTGGGATTGTTCTATGCATAAAAATATTTTAAGAAGATCAACAACAATAATAATAGCCAAATGTATATGGTCTATTAAGATTCACAAACTATTTTAAAAAATGAATACATTATCACATTTCATCCTTACAACTCTTTGTGAATAGGTGATATATATATATCATTCCCATTTTATAGATGAAAAAATTGAGACTTAGAAGGTTTCAATGACAGCTAGCTGAGTGTCACAGGCATTATTTAAGTCTGGGTCTTATTGGACTCCATAATAATCTCTTTTTCTATTCTACACAGGTGATACTGTAGTAGTTGTTGTCATTTAGAAAATGAAATGGATTGTCTATACAGTTCCTAACACAGAATCTTGAAGGCACAAATAGTTTTCAGTGATGGTGTTATGTAAGATCATGTAAGAAAAAACAAAACAAAAAACTGAATTTCTTAGCTTATAGCAATAGAACATTTACAGCACATTTTGTTTCTCTTCTATTGTATTCCTAATGCTTCCTAAGTTTAAATAGGTGGCTCTTGTGTTAAGAAGACAATCTAGCAACATCTATGGTGTTGTAAAACATTTAAGAATTGGCTCAGAATACATCTAACTCAATTGACATATATAACTAAATTTTCTCATTCACTCATGTTCTTAAATCTTTGTTTCCTTGTCTATATTACATTCAACTCTTAAAGAAAGTGTGATTTTTCACTAACCTTTCTTAACAGGGAAAAACAAATAGTATATCATGAATCTTAACAAGAGTAGTCAAGAAAATAATTTGTATTATTCAGATTCAAAACCATGTGTCTCAATTGGCTTAATAGTTAATTATCCCTTTCTCAAAAGAGAAAACTTTTTTTTTCTTTTGAATTTAATTTGATTACGATTTTAAGAAGCACCAAATAAAAATGCCCAAAGAAAAATCAACCCATGACATGAATATTTCCATGCACAAAGTAGAAAACAAAACAAAAAATTAACTGAAAGCATTATTCTCTAGTTTATTTCATTTTCTTTGTCAAGAATATGTATTAATTTCAATTTCTTACTTTTAAGAAATATTTCTTTTCTTCTGACGTAGATTCTGTGCTTATTCTTGCCTTCCTCATGAGGGAGGCAAGCAAAAAGATATTAATTATATATGTGAAATGACGCAAAACATATTTCCATATCTGTCATATCCCACGGAAAATAAAGTGATAAAATGATGCTTCAATATTCATCCAAAATTCATCAGTTTTCACTAGGAAAAAGCATAGCCTTTTTTTCATCATGATTCCTATGGAATTGTCTTGAAACATTGTATTGATCAGAGTAGTCAAGGTTTTTTAGTTGATCATTACAATATTGCTATTTCTATGGAAATCATTATCTTCATTCTTCTCACTTCATCTCATTTCTCATTTACATCAATTCATATAGGCCTTGTCATTTTTATGAGACCACTCATCATATTTTATAGAATAATAGTATTCCATCACAATTATATTCCACGATAACAGCTGTTCTTCAATTGATGAGTATTTCCTCAATTTCCAGTTCTTTGCCACAACAAAAGAACTGCTATTGATATTTGCTGTTAAATATTTAATATAAACCCCTTTCCTTTTTCTTTAATATTTTTGGAGTACATACCTAATTGGTAACCAACCTATTGTTGGTTAAATAATATGCACAGATTTATCACCCTTTGGTTATATTTCCAAATTGTTCTCCAGAATAGTTGAAACAATTCACAATCCTTATTCCGGTTAGCATTGCTCTTTTCTAGTAAGAGTGAGGTGATAACTCAATTGTTTTAATTTACATTCCTCTAATCAAAAATAATTTACTGCTTTATTATTCCAAATTGTTACAAATACAAGTGCACACACACACACACACACACACACACACACACACACACACACACATAGCGTCTTTGATTTCTTCTTGTGAAAGTCATCTAATTATATCCTTTGACAATTTATCAATTGAAAAATGGATCCATTTTAAAATTTGATATAATTGTTAAACATTTAATAAACTATGCCCTTATTTAAAATCTTATTGTATTTTTTCCATCCACTTTATTTAGTGCATTTTAGCAAAATGCCTTTTCCCTGATTATCTTGATTAATTAAATCTATATTTGCTTTTCCTTTGTCTGAGGTAATGATTGCAACTCTATGATATTTGTTATTTTAGATGAAGCATAGTAGATTCTGTATCTTTTTGGCTCCAATATTATCTTCTACATATATATTTTTTTCATTATATATGTGTAGTTTTTTTTTCTGTTTTCTAATCCATCCTGCTTTTTCTATTTTATTGACAGTTGTGATTGCTAATTATATATTTTTCTCCTAATATTTTCCTTTGTTTAACTTTCTTTCATTTTATCCTGTTCCTTCACAAAAATCTCTTTTGCTTCTTGTTGTTGCCTGCCTTTTATACCACTATACCTCTTATCCATTTTATTTCCTATTTCCCTACTGTGGAAGATAGTTCTTATGCCTGAGTGTGCATGTATGTATTCTTTACATTTTGAACCAATTCTGATGAAAGTGAGGTTCAACCATTGCCTCTGCTTCCCCCCATTCTCTCCTCTACTACAGAAACACTTCCTTCTGTATCTTTTATAGGAAAACAATTCTCATTATACCTATTCCTTCCCCCTTCTTCTTAGATATCCCTCTTTCTTAGTCCAACTTTTTAAGAGATCATTCTAAAATAACTGACTCATTTTCATGTCCTCACCAGCATAGAAGATAATATTCTTCATCATTGGTTCGCTGGAATTGTGACTGAGTTTTGTGTTAACTAAAATTCATAATAATTTTTAATATCAATGAAACATAGAAGTACAGTATATATATATTTTTCTGATTCTGCTCATTTCATTCTATCCATTTAAATTTCCGGAGGCGGAGCCAAGATGGCGGAGAAGAAACACACGACTCAGTGAACGTCCTCACTCCCTCACAACCAATTAGATAAATTAAGTCTCAGAATTAGCTCAGGACTGATAGATACCACAAGGACTGGAAGCACGACTTACCAGCTGAAGAGAATCTGGAGTTTCAACAGGAAAGGTCAGTTCTCAGGGGAGGAATAAGAAAGACCAGCACAGACGGTGGGGTAGGGGCACACTGCGCCCATTGCGCTGGGAAGGGCTCTGGGATCAGAGAAGCCACTGAGGTAAAGGAATCTGGCACAGGCTGTTAGCTCTTCTCTGCTAATTATTTAGCAGTTCAGAAGAGAAAGCCAAAATATTTTAAAACTCAGATTAGATTTTCCCCCCGATCCTGGGGGGTGACTCAGCAAATCTCTTGGCACCAGGGGGTGTGGCCTCAGCTACCACCTGAGAATAGTTAAGAGACTGACAAGTGGGTGGATACGGCCCAAGGCAACACACACTGCCTAGCTTAGCTGGAGGGAGTGGAACTCAGCTCCAGGAAGTCCCAGAGAAGCGGAACCTTTGAACTAGGGACCGCGGTTTCTGGCAGACACTTCCAGTTTGAGCGCAGGGGCTTCTCACGTCACCTGCTGCAGACATCCACTCCCCACCCGGACACATAGGCTGGGCTTCCTGCAGTCTTCACTATTCTACGCCCTCGAAGCACAGCAGTGCTAATCACCTCTGAGGCGCTTCCAGGGAGGGGGTGGGGAACTCTCTCCCAGAGCTCTCTCTTAGCACGGGCGCAGGGGCCGCTGCATCCATCCGGTCTGGGAGGAAGCTGGTAAAGAAGTAAATAATTTCCTACCCCAGGGACAGACCCCAAAACATTTTTTAAGTATGAGAAAAAAAGCTAGAAAAACTATAGATTCCTTCTATACAGAGAAAGAGCGGGTATCCAACCCCGAGGAAGTTAACAGCAAAGATTCAGAAGATAACAACCTAAAGGGGAACGATTCCTGCCCCCCATCACATAAACTCTCTCCTAGAAGAAGCTCTTAAAAAATTGAGGGAGATCGAAGAAAAATGGGGAAAAGAAAGGGAAGTTATGATAGAGAATAACAACGTCCTGAAATTGGAGTTGGAAAAAATAAAGAATTCACAGGAGATGCAGGGAAACAAAATTAGTGAATTAGAAAAGGTTAAAAAAACACAGGAAAGTAGGATTTCTGAATTGGAAAAGATAAAAAAGTCTCAAGAAAATAGAATTTCTGAATTGGAAAAAGAAAATAATTCTCAAAAAAAAAAAATTAGGGAAATGGAAAAAAATTCAATAGAGCAAAATAATTCATTTAAAAACGAAATTGGGCATTTACAAAAAGAACTAAAAACTGTGAAAGAAGAAAATAACTCCTTAAAAGTCAGGATGGAACAAATAGAAATGAATGATTCACAGAGAACCCAAGAATCAGTCAAACAAAACAAAAAAAAATGAGAAGCTGGAGAACAACGTCAAATACTTACTGGGAAAATCTATAGACCTGGAAAATAGATCTAGGAGAGATAATCTGCGGATTATTGGACTTCCAGAAAACTATGACCAAAAAAAGAGCCTAGATTCTATTTTACAGGAAATTATCAAAGAGAACTGTCCAGAGATAATAGAAACAGAAGGGAAAGTAGATGTGGAAAGAATTCATCGAACTCCTTCTGAAATAGACCCTAAAAAAAGAACACCACGGAATATTGTGGCTAAGCTGCAGAATTACCACACAAAGGAGAAAATCCTGCAAGCAGCTAGAAAAAAACAATTTAAATACCAAGGTGCCACAATAAGGGTCACCCAAGATCTGGCTGCCTCCACATTAAAAGATAGAAGGGCCTGGAACCTGATATTCCGTAAGGCAAAAGATCAAGGACTGCAACCAAGAATGAACTACCCAGCTAAGTTTAGCATCTTTTTCCATGGAAGAAGATGGTCATTCAATGAAACAGAGGAATTCTATATGTTTCTAAGAAAAAAACCAGACTTAAACAAAAAATTTGATCTACATCCACAAGACTGAAGAGAAACAGAAAAAGGTACACAGAACCCTTGAGAACTGTAACTCTGTTGTGGGTATATAAAAAATACTCAAGGATAATTTGATTTTACTGATATAAAAGAAAAAAAGGGGGGTGTAGTAAAGGGAAGGAGTGATAAAAAGAGGGAAACTACATCCCAGGAAGAGACATAGAAAATACACCATATCTGAGGGAACTTAGTGAGGGGGAGAATCATTGTGTGAATCTTACTCTCATCAGAAGAGGCTCAAAGAGTAAATAATTAACATATTTGTTTTTCAGAGAATTTTCTCTCGCCTCATTAAAAGGGGGGAGAGGAAAAGGGAAAAGGAAAAGGAGAATAAGTGAAGGGACTTGGAGGGAGGGGGGAGGGATCCTAAAAAAAAAAAAAAAAAAAAAAAAGAGGGAGGGTTGCGCGTCACAAGGGGGGTCTGTAAATTAAATATCGGGGAGGGGGATCAGGGGGGTCAAGGGAAAAAAGCATAATCTGGGGATAATACGATGGCAGGAAATACAGAATTAGTAATTTTAACTGTAAATGTAAATGGGATGAACGATCCCATAAAACGGAGACGGATAGTAGATTGGATCAAAAAGCAGAACCCTACAATATGTTGCCTACAGGAAACACACTTAAAGCAGGGAGATACATACAGAGTAAAGGTAAAAGGTTGGAACAGAGCCTATTATGCTTCAGGTAAAGCCAAAAAAGCAGGGGTAGCTATCCTTATCTCAGATCAAGCAAAAGCAGAAGTAGATCTCGTTAAAAAAGATAAGGAAGGAAACTATATCCTGCTGAAAGGTAGCATAAATAATGAAGCCATATCAATACTAAACATATATGCACCAAGTGGTATAGCATCTAACTTTCTAAAGGAAAAGTTAAGAGAACTGCAAGAAGAAATAGACAGTAAAACTATAATAGTGGGAGATCTCAACCTTGCACTCTCAGATTTAGACAAATCAAACCACAAAACAAACAAGAAAGAAATTAAAAAAGTAAATAGAACATTAGAAAAACTAGGTATGATAGACCTTTGGAGAAAACTGAATGGCAATAGGAAGGAATATACTTTCTTCTCAGCAGTTCATGGATCCTATACAAAAATTGACCATATACTAGGACATAAAGATCTCAAAATTAAATGTAGGAAGGCAGAAATAATAAATGCCTTCTTCTCAGATCACAATGCAATAAAAGCTACATTCAGTAAAAAGTTAGGGGTAAATAGACCAAAAAGTAATTGGAAACTGAATAATCTCATCTTAAAGAATGACTGGGTGAAAGAGCAAATTATAGAAACAATTAACAATTTCACCCAAGATAATGATAATGATGAGACATCATATCAAAATCTTTGGGATGCAGCTAAAGCGGTAATAAGGGGAAATTTTATATCTTTAGAGGCTTATTTGAAGAAAATTGAGAAAGAGAAGATTAACGAATTGGGCTTACAACTTAAAAGGCTAGAAAAAGACCAAATTATAAACCCCCAACCAAAAATTAAACTCGAAATACAAAAATTAAAAGGAGAAATCAATAAAATTGAAAGTAAAAAAACTATTGAATTAATAAATAAAACCAAGAGTTGGTTTTATGAAAAAGCCAATAAAATAGATAAACCTTTGGTAAATTTGATCAAAAAAAAGAAAGAGGAAAATCAAATTGATAGTCTTACAAATGAAAAGGGGGATCTTTCCACCAATGAAGAGGAAATTAGAGAAATAATAAGGAGTTACTTTGCCCAACTTTATGCCAATAAATTTGATAACTTAAGTGAAATGGATGACTTCCTCCAAAAATATAGGCTCCCTAGATTAACAGAGGAGGAGATAAATTGCTTAAATAGTCCCATTTCAGAAAAAGAAATAGAACAAGCTATTAATCAACTCCCCAGGAAAAAATCCCCAGGGCCAGATGGATTCACATGTGAATTCTACCAAACATTTAAAGAACAATTAGCCCCAATGTTATATAAATTATTTGAAAAAATAGGGGATGAAGGAGTCCTACCAAATTCCTTTTATGACACAGACATGGTACTGATACCTAAACCTGGTAGATCGAAAACTGAGAAAGAAAATTATAGACCAATCTCCTTAATGAATATTGATGCTAAAATCTTAAATAAGATATTAGCAAAAAGACTTCAGAAAATCATCTCCAAGATAATACACTATGATCAAGTAGGATTTATTCCAGGAATGCAGGGCTGGTTTAATATTAGGAAAACTATTAATATAATTGACCATATTAATAATCAAATTAATAAGAACCATATGATCATCTCAATAGATGCAGAAAAAGCATTTGACAAAATCCAACATCCATTCCTACTAAAAACTCTTGAGAGTATAGGAATAAATGGATTATTCCTTAGAATAATCAGGAGTATATATTTAAGACCGTCAGTAAGCATAATATGCAATAGAAATAAACTGCAACCTTTCCCAGTAAGATCAGGAGTGAAACAAGGTTGCCCACTATCACCATTACTATTCAATATAGTACTAGAAACGCTAGCCTCGGCAATAAGAGCCGAGAAAGAGATTCAAGGAATTAGAGTAGGAAATGAGGAAATTAAACTATCACTTTTTGCAGATGACATGATGGTATACTTAGAGAACCCCAAAGACTCTGCTAAAAAGCTACTAGAAATAATTCAAAATTTCAGCAAAGTGGCAGGATACAAAATAAATCCACATAAATCCTCGGCATTTTTATATATCACTAACAAAATGCAACAGCAAGAGATACAAAGAGAAATTCCATTCCAAACAAATGTTGAGAGTATAAAATATTTGGGAATCCATCTACCAAAGAAAAGTCAGGAATTATATGAGAAAAATTACAAAACACTTGCCACAAAAATAAAATCAGATTTAAATAATTGGAAAGACATTCAGTGCTCTTGGATAGGCCGAGCGAATATAATAAAGATGACAATACTCCCCAAACTAATCTATTTATTTAGTGCTATACCAATCAGACTCCCAAGAAACTATTTCAATGACCTAGAAAAAATAACAACAAAATTCATATGGAAGAATAAAAGGTCAAGAATTGCAAGGGAACTAATGAAAAAAAACTCAGAGGAAGGTGGTCTAAGTGTACCTGATCTAAAGCTATATTATATAGCAGCAGTCACCAAAACCATTTGGTATTGGCTACGAAATAGACCGGTAGATCAGTGGAACAGATTAGATACACAGGACAAAAAAGGGTACATCTATAGCAATCTAATCTTTGACAAACCCAAAGATTCCAACATTAGGGATAAAAATTCATTATTCGGAAAAAACTGTTGGGAAAACTGGAAATTAGTATGGCAGAAATTAGATATGGATCCACACTTAACACCATATACCAAGATAAGATCAAAATGGGTCCATGATTTAGGCATAAAGAGGGAGATAATAAATAGATTAGAGGAACAGAGGATAATCTACCTCTCAGACTTGTGGAGGAGGAAGGAATTTATGACCAGAGGAGAACTAGAGATCATTATTGATCACAAAATAGAAGATTTTGATTACATCAAACTAAAAAGTTTCTGTACAAATAATACTAATGCAAACAAGATTAGAAGGGAAGTAACAAATTGGGAAAATATTTTTAAAAACAAAGGTTCTGACAAAGGTCTCATTTCCAAAATATATAGAGAACTGACCATAATTTATAAGAAACCAAACCATTCTCCAATTGATAAATGGTCAAAGGATATGAACAGACAATTCTCAGAGGAAGAAATTGAAACTATATCCACTCACATGAAAGAGTGTTCCAAATCACTACTGATCAGAGAAATGCAAATTAAGACCACTCTGAGATACCACTACACACCTGTCAGATTGGCTAAGATGACAGGAACAAATAATGACAAATGTTGGAGGGGATGTGGGGAAATTGGGACACTAATACATTGCTGGTGGAGTTGTGAAAGAATCCAGCCATTCTGGAGAGCAATCTGGAATTATGCCCAAAAAGTTATCAAACTGTGCATACCCTTTGACCCAGCAGCGCTACTACTGGGATTATATCCCAAAGAAATACTAAAGAGCGGAAAGAGACATATATGTGCCAAAATGTTTGTGGCAGCTCTTTTTGTTGTAGCTAGAAACTGGAAGATGAATGGATGTCCATCAGTTGGAGAATGGTTGGGTAAATTGTGGTATATGAAAGTTATGGAATATTATTGCTCTGTAAGAAATGACCAGCAGGAGGAATACAGAGAGGATTGGAGAGACTTAAATCAACTGATGCTGAGTGAAATGAGCAGAACCAGAAGATCACTGTACACTTCAACAACAATACTGTATGAGGATGTATTCTGATGGAAGTGGAAATCTTCAACATAAAGAAGATCCAACTCACTTCCAGTTGATCAATGATGGACAGAGGTAGATACACCCAGAGAAGAAACACTGGGAGGGGAATGTAAATTGTTAGCACTACAATCTGTCTGCCCAGGTTGCATGTACCTTCGGATTCTAATGTTTATTGTGCAACAAGAAAATGATATTCACACACATGTATTGTACTTAGACTATATTGTAACACATGTAAAATGTATGGTATTGCCTGTCGTCGGGGGGAGGGAATAGAGGGGGGGGGTAATTTGGAAAAATGAATACAAGGGATAATATTATAAAATATATATATATATATATATATATATATATATATATATATATATAATAAAAAAAAATAAAATAAATTTCCTTTGATATTTTTTCTTTCTCAATTTAACATTGCAAAATAATTTCCATTATATTCATATTCCATAATATATTCAAACATTTTCCAATTGATGTACAACTTATTATTTTTTTCCATTACAAAAAATAAATAGGTACTGATATGTTTGTACAATTGAGTCCATTGTGCTCTTTCTTGATCTCTTTGTGGATAACGTCTTTCTCAAATTAGAGAATGTAATTACCAGGTTATCCAATGGAGTATAAATATCTTCAGCATATCAAATCTCAAAGAAAATCTTCTCAAATAAAAGAGGATAAAAAACTACATTATTACAAGGTATTTCTCCACTCACTACTGGAATCATAAAACCTTTAAGCATTAAATTGACATATTAAGTTGACATTTTTTATAATCTATAGTATTCTGATTAAAAACAAATGGTTATTCCATATTCTAAGTCCTTTAATTCTTGTTTAAGAGAAATATTGTTTTGATTGCATTCTTAGTTGTATCATGTCATTAATTATCTAATTAAAAAAAAAAAAAAGAAAATCAGTAGTTATTATCTCACTTCATTATGCTTCCCATGCCATTGAAAGCCTACTTTTTACTAATCCATTATTTTTATTTTTTTTTTCCTGAGGCTGGGGTTAAGTGACTTGCCCATGATTACACAGCTAGAAAGTGTTAAGTGTCTGAGACCAGATTTGAACTCAGGTCCTCCTGAATTCAAGGCTGCTGCTCTATCCACTGTGCCACCTAGTTGCCCCCTAATCCATTAATTTAAGCCCAGAGACACTAATACATTGTTGGTGGAATTAATGACTATTACCTCTTTTAATCCTTTAATAAGTTTGTGAAGAAAATATTATATTATTATTATCTCAATTTTGTAGAGAGGGGAAATGAATATAGAGGATTTAAATGGCTTTACTAGAATTGTAGATTTCTTAAGTGTCTAAGATGAAATATAAACTTAGATTTTCCTTGCTGTATATCCAGCTATTTATCTACTATGCCTGCTTGACAGCTGTGGTGTCAT
The DNA here is from genome assembly GCF_048593235.1 of Sminthopsis crassicaudata. Lineage (NCBI taxonomy): Eukaryota > Metazoa > Chordata > Mammalia > Dasyuromorphia > Dasyuridae > Sminthopsis > Sminthopsis crassicaudata. Next base: position 668,274,692 of record NC_133618.1, read on the forward strand.
TTATAATTTGGTACCATTATAATGTGATAACTTTATAATCAGGTACACATCTCAAATTTAGAGTAAGATCTTTCATTTTTAGTAATTTTAAATCTATTTTTCTTGACATTTTTTATGACAAATTTTGTAAATCACAAATATTTAGTATTTTATTCAAATATGTATCATATTATCATGAATATCACAATAACCACTTTTAAGAGTCAACATCATTTTTGGAGAGGGAGGGTTATAATAATCTGCTCTTTGAGAAATCTTTGTTGCCTGATTAAGATAAAGTAAGTCAATGATGATCCTGTAGGGTGCCTTTTCTTTCTTGTTAATATTAAATAAGGATAGTAAAATTGCTATTTAAAATTCATTATTTTCCCTCAATTCATACTTTCCTTAAACCCCAGAGAAGTGCAAAAGAGAATACAATACACATCTAAATTTCTAATTCGTGCTGAAAAAGTAATTTATCAGCATAAATTACTTTATTCAAAAAAAAAGGGTTTTGTGATAGACATCTGTACAAACTCTTTTTTTTTCCATGTTTTTATTTTATTCCATTGTGTTTTCTGAAGTAGAAACTTTATTTCAAATAAGGTTGTATAGCTATTCCATTAGACTCAGAAACACTAAAAACAGGGATAACATTTGTGATGTTTACATTAGCTCTATTCTGTAGAATTCCAAGGATGTTACAGTTATGAGAAGCAAATGATAACATGCTCTCTCTTAAGTTAATATATCCATTAGTCTAGTTAACTGTGTGTGACGTTTTCAAGGGGAAATGTTTTTTGTGCTTGTGGGGAGTGATGAAGAGTTCCATTTTCCCCTCACATCATTTTGTTGTGTGCATTTTCCATTTCATTCTTTGATGTGCAAGGCACTGAAAGGAAAATTAAAATAATACTCAAAGTAATTTCTCTCTCTCTCTCTCTCTCTCTCTCTCTCTCTCTCTCTCTCTCTCTCTCATTCTCTATCCCTCTGTCTCTCTCATCTCGATATCTCTCTCTTCCCATCTCTCTCCCCCATTCTTTCTTTCTCTTTCTCCTCCTCTCCCTCTATCTATATGTAAATGTGTATATGTGTATATATGCAAAAACACACACATATATACACATATAAATGTAAATCTATATCTACATGTATGTATGTGTTTATATTATTTATTTATAGGTGTTTATATATATAGCCACAAATATCTTTCTTCCTTCCTTCCTTCTTTCCTCCCATCCCTGTTGCCCCCCTCCCTCCCTCTCTTTATTTCCTTCCTTCCTTCCTTCCTTCCTTCCTTCCTTCCTTCCTTCCTTCCTTCCTTCCTTCCTTCCTTCCTTCCTTCCTTCCTTCCTTCCTTCCTTCCTTCCTTCCTTCCTTCCTTCCTTCCTTCCTTCCTTCCTTCCTTCCTTCCTTCCTTTCTCTACTAGACTTAAATTTGTGGTCCAATAGAAGATATTCCACCTGTGTACAAAGTCTTACTGGATGAGGTAGCCTATTCTCACATTCTTAGAAAGTCTGACTTAAGACTCCATTTGAGCTTCATTCAAAATTGACTCTACTATAAATGGATGCATGTGAATTAGCCCCTCTGTTTGGAATGAAGACCAGTAAGAAATTAAGTTCTTATTGTACATCACAGGTTAGCAGATAGCGTTCAAGCATAGGAAAACACTCAGCAAAGTGAAATCAGTAAAGTAAAATAAAATCCTTTCCCACAAAATCAAATAAAAACCCCACTGAAACACCCCCCAAAAATAGTAAGATCTGGATCAGAATTCTAGCTCTGACACTTGGCTTCATAATATTGGTCAATTCACTTTACTTTTGTGTGACTTAGCTTCTACCTCTAAAATGAAAGAGATGTATTAAATGACTTCTCAAACACTTTCATTTATATAATTATAGTTATATGATTATCCCCATACAAGATACAAGCCGCTTAATTATTATTATTTTTCTCAAAGCACTAAGTGTTCTTAACTAAACTTTCTGAAACTCAACACCCATTAATGAAATAAAAAAGTTATTTAATAAACTATATCTATGATTTTACCAGTGTGGCTTGCCTTCTAGAATAACATATATCAATACACAAACACACACATATGTATGTATGTATGTATGTGCGTGTATATACATATATATGTATATATATATATGTATTTATATATATATATATATATGTGTGTGTGTGTGTGTGTGTGTGTGTGTGTGTGTGTGTGTGACTTTCCCAGTGTTGCACAGCTAGTAAGTGTCTGAAACCATATTTTTGTCCAAGTCCTTCTGAATTCAGGGCCAGTACTCTATCAGCTAAGTCACCTAGTTGCCACGAACCACTCATTCTTCATGAACCTTTCTGATTCTTATCCATTTATTGCATTGAGATAATAGAAGACTGTCCATTCAACATTGTAAGAATCATCTCCATTTTCTCATTGTCTTATGACAATACCTAAGATGCACATGGGTCATCAACTTTTGCCCTAGATACTTGAATAATTTTTTTTTATTTATGTGTTTCTTTGATGACACATTTGTTGTTATGCATGTATTTAAAACATAAGTATAAAATGAGAAAAAATAGAAAAAGGCAGAATTTTTTTTTACTTAAAAAAAAAATTGTCATGTGCCCAACAGAACATCAGGGAGTATTCAAAATAGACATCAATAAATTTCCATTTAAATAAAGAATATATAATAATAGAAGACATTGTGTTCATACCTCTCCTTTTGTGTTTTCTTTTGTTCTTTGTTGGGCATATTTTATTTTATTCTTATTTTTCCCCTTCTCCACCACATTCCTCAAGTAGCCTACAGTTAAGCAGAGATATATTTATTCATATATGCACTCACACATACTACATATACACATATATACACTCACATACATATGTACATACATATAAAATAGTATTAATGTGATGAGCATATAATTCAAATTTTTCTTGTGATCAAATCTTTTTTAATTGCACTTTCCGCCAATGATTACTACCCTTACATTTTTTTCTTTTTAGTAAATTCTGCTCTTGATTTTTGTGTTTTTGTATATCTTTTATTTCCTATTTCACTTAACTATTCTACTTTATTTCTGCTAGTTAACTTGCCTTGCCATTGTTTAACACTACTCTCCATCCATTATTTTCTTTCTGCATCTTTTCTCTCCCTTTTTACCAAATCTCATTAACATAAACATGATTATCCTATGTCAATCTTTCCCTTTCTTTTCATCTCATTCCCATTAATCTACACAGTTTATTTCACTCCTGATTAGGTACGCACTCTTCCATATTCCACTTTATCTGATTTCTTTCCTCATTATTTTTTAATAGATTTTGGAGGGTAACATAAGCTTGTGTGTGTATGTTTGCATATGTGTATACACAGAGATTTATATATGTATGTGTAGCCATTGTTCTCTCTTTAATCTTTTAGGTTTTCAGAACTAGTAGCCCTCCTACCCTATATAATTCATCTGTGTTGGTTCTTGCTCTCATAACTCATTCATATAGAATAAATCCTATTTTTATTTTTTCCTACATGATTTTACTTTTTAGAGTCAGATCATATTATCCTCAATCCCCATCTTTCTTTTCGACTATCCAATTACTGATGCCATTCTTAGACATGCTTTAAATTTCCTTGCATAGCAGAGGTAGTTTGTCTTTATTAAGTCCTTTGAAATTAGACTTTGAAACTGTCTTTCATATCTTAAATATTCTATTGAATTCAGGTTTCAAACGACATCCTGAAAATCTGAGTTCACTGTATGTCTTTTTTTATTCAATATTATACTTAATTTTTGCAAAATTTTTGCTTTCAACCAAATTAACCAAAAAGAATTTTTAGTTCTTTTGATTGTCAATATTTAGTATTCCAGGACTCACAGTTATTCATTTCAGCCACTGGTAAATCCTGCAGAAGTCTAAATGTAGCACCAGCTTTTGCTTCTTGTAAAATTTTCTCTTTGATCTGTGATTTTCAGAATTTTGCAGTGATATTACTATGCATTTTGTAGGATATCCTTGAGATATAGATCAATAGATATTTTGTATTCCTACTTTCCTCTCTTGTTTTATCACTTCAGCAAACTTTTCTTTGTTTATTTCTTGTATTCTCATATCAAAGGTTTTTTTTGTTTTGTTTTGTTTTTTTGGTCATAGCTTTGAGGTACTCTGATTATTTTGTTTTCTTGAATTGATCTGTTTTTTATAAGATGTTTCACATCTTCTTCCTTTTTTCATTCTTTATATTTTGCTTTATCATTTCTTAATATCTAGTAACTTTGCTGTCTTTCATGATTTTAATTTTCAATGAGTAATTTTGTCTTTAAAACTCTGGATCTCTTTTCTTTAGTTTGTTGACTTTCTTTTCATTATCTTGTTTTTCTCCTGAGATGGATACTATTATTATTAACTTATTATCATGCTTTTTTCATTCTTCTTAAATCTCTTTCACTTGATTTATAAAGTATTTTTTGAGTTCTTTGAATTCTTTTGCAGCAGGTAGACACATAATATTTCTCTTTGTGGTAAGAGAGACTTTTTTTCTAAGCTTAACTATCCCCCATTGAAGATGAACCTCAGGTTCCCTATTCCCATAATAAGTATCTCTGGAAGGGTTCTTTCTCCTTTGGCTGCTTTGTTTTTAAATAACTGATTAGGGAGGATTCTGGGAAGGCAATTACCATAGATTGGTAAATTTCAAGTCCTCTAGATTTGCCCAAAAAATAGAACAAATTTGCACTTTATGGAAAACCTAGATTAGTAAAAAAATTAAGAAAATTTGGGCAGAATAGGGGTCTTCTCAATATAAAGCAGGAAGATCCCAGAAGACCTCCAGGCCATCATTAATCTATGTCAAGTGCAAACTACTCTAGATTAGCTCTAAAGAAATACCAAGTGGACAAGGGGAAACCAGTGAAGCTATGAGAGACCAAGAACTAGCAAAACACATTATAAAGGAAGAATTTTTTTTAAAAATAGAACATAATGTGAATTTTAATAATAATGTCAAATCTGGAGAATAGATCAAGAAGAGAAAATCTGTGAATAATTAAACTGCCTGAAAGTTGCAAGCAACAAAAAGAACCTTGAAACAATAATGCAAGAAAAAAAATCAAGAAAATTGTCCTGAAGTGATAGAACATGAGGGGAAAGTAGAAATATAAAAAAATCCACTGATCACCAACTCAATGATATCCTTTTTGAAAAACACATTGGGATGTTATTGCCAAATTTCTAAACTCCGAGATCAAAGGGAAATGTTTTGCAAGAAACAAGAAAAAAAAAGCAATCAAATATTGTAGAGCTACAATTAGAATTGTATAGGACTTAGCAGTCACAATAAAAGCACTCATGTCAATAGAATCATATCTACTAACAATCAAAAGAACTAGGATTATGGCCAAAAAGATCATACCCAGAAAATTTATTTATAATATTGGATGAGAAAAAAATGGATACTCAACTAATTAGTAGACTTTTCAGGACTTTCTGTCAACTAAACCAAGTTTAATAGAAAACTAAAATTATAACAACCAATATCAAAGACCAATTTCAAGTAATTCAAAATGGACAAATTGTATTGTTTTGTTTTGTTTTAACATGGGAAGTATATAATATATGTTTAAGATTGGCAGCAACAATGGGGTAGCTCAAAAGAAAAAGAGTATAATAAAAATAGTAATATTATACAAATGTGGTTCAGAGTTAAAATAGACACAGAGGCATTGATGGGGAGGAGGGCTTGAAAATTTCCTATCTTCAGGAAAGGGTTAAATAGGCAGCACTGCATATATACCATGAAGGATATAGCACCCTCCAAAATCTATAAAGAAGTGATGTATGAGGGATGGGCAGACAGGGAAGCAAAGCATTCTGGGAAGAAGTCAAGGGAGGGATTCATGTGGGAGGGGGAAGTGAAGGTCAAGTAATAGCAAAGCAAGTTAAGGAGCAAAAATAAACCAAAGTGTCAGCAAGGATAGGAAGGATGTGTGTGTGTGTGTGTATAGGGGGTAGAGACTGTGAGTATGTATGTGTTTGTATCTATTTATCTATCTATCTATCTATACATACATACATAAATATACCCTTCTTGACTGTAGCCTGCTTGGGAGTGGTTGTGGGAAAGATGAAGGGGGGGAGATGGTCAGGAGAGAATAAAATAACAATTTACAGGGAAGTGAAGAAAAGATGAACAGTCATGAATATAATTTCTTCTACTAATATTAATATTATATATATTTTTTCTTGAACTGATAAAAAAACAAAAAATGAGAAAATATATTTTAAAATAACATGTGTATATAGTAGTATGCATATATTTGTGTATGTGTGTATATATATTCTACTGGGGTGGGAAGATGATTACTCTGGCTTCAGGTCTTCCTCCAGCTCTCTCCTCTGATGTGGAATTCCAAACCTAAAGCTCCCCACTCCTGCACTTGCATGCACTTGCCTGCAGGCAGCAGTGTCCCTGCCCCACTCACTGCTGTTGCACTCCTGGTGTGCTGTTTCCTTCTCCTCCAGGGCTGTACCTCTGCAGCACAACTGGGCTTGGCATTCTTGATCAGCACAGGTGCCCTCAGTCTACCTGGTTTGAAACTCCTAATTCCTCAGGCTATATGGAATTTGAAAGTTCCTGTGGTTTGGGCTCTGGCTCCCTCAGACCCAAGCTAACTCCAGGACTTTCTGCTGGCATTTAGGGAGAGCTAGCATAGACCCATTTAGACTTTCTACTGATTTATCTCGATCCTGAGGTTTTTTTCTTCTGGGTTTCTCTGGTTGCCCCAAGACAACCCTTGTCTTGTCCCAATTCTTAGTTTTTCCCTGCTTTATGTTTGCCTTGATGTGCAATTTTGTTTAGTTTATAGGGGAAATCTGGAGAGGTTGTATTTTCTGAAACTCTCTGCCATCTTTGCAAAATCCTTCCTGGAAAAGTTCTGATGACATACTTTTAATCAAATATAAGCTTTTTGAGTTCAGAAACTTTTATTGTTCTATGATATTATTGCCTGTCCCATAGCAGATATTTAATAATTGTTTTAAATTAGCATTGCTTCCTTTTTTCCCCCAATGACTTGCAAACTAGATACATTAAGTGGGTCCATTGTCAGACCTAAGTTCAGGAAAGCTGATATTCCTGAATTAAAATCTGCTCTCAGATACTTACCAGCTATGTGTCCCAGGGCAATCGACTTAAAACCCTGTTTGTTTCAGTTTCATTATTTGTAAAATGAGCTAGAAAAGGAAATGACAAACTAGTATTAGCCAGGAAAATCCAAATGGTGTGTTGAAAGTCAGAAATGACTGGAAAACAACTGGACAGCATGAGCTTTTCTTCCTTGGTAGACAATGAATAGGTTCCCCTTAATAAAAGTTAAAGAACTTAGTTCTTTAGTATTGCTAGTATTTCAAAGGACCATAGGAGTCTTCTAAGTTATAACCCATTAATTTTAGTACATTGAAATTGAGACCAATCTATGTTGAGTAACTCATTGAAGGCTACCAAATATATGTGGCAGACATGGAATTTGAATAGTGATTTTCCTCTGCTCAGAATATATAGTGCTATATCACCAAAACTATTATTTATTCCCCATATTTGGTGAAATGTTTATATCTTCATTTTCTGTATTAGCCAGTTGATGGTTTTTGGTTTTGGTTCTTCAGTATGTGCTTAAGAAAAGAATATTCCAGCTTTTTCATCCATAAGATGGTAGGATATTGATGTTGAGAAAATGAATCTCTGTTCCGGGAAGAAGTCTGAAACTCTTAAAAGAATTTTACAATTAGTCAAAGGCCATTTGACCTGCTTTCTTCCTCCCACTCAACTCTGGATCCAATTCATTGCCCATAATCATCAGATTTGTATGTGAAAATGGTTCATCCTAATTGCTGAAGGATGTTAGCTGGAGTGTGCATAGCCCTACTCATTCTGAGGCAAGAGTAATAAATCAGAATTGGGCCATTCCCCACCAGGGTCCTGATTTATGAATGAAAGATTTACTTTTCCAAACTCACTACAATTCAACTCAAACATGGGGATGTTCTGAAAGAAAATGAAAGGTGTCCAGACTGGTACTTGAGATAAAGGCCTTGATGTAGCATTAATTCATCACATTGTCTTCTAGGAAGATGGGGACATAATTCAAAGGACTGACTGAAGAGCTTGCCAGCCCAGGAATTGATGGAGGGACTGGACAATAAGGTGAGTAGAGATTTCTATTTTTTTCTCTTGAAACTATTATATTCTGTATCCATCTAGCTTTTTATTTTCTTTTTAGTAATAAAGCACATGATGTCATTATACCTGACAAATTTTTTCTACATTGTAAAGTGTGACTTTGCTGAGTGGTACAACTTACATAGCTTGATACAGAACACAGTGGATATAGCTAAACAAAAAACACAAAGTGTTAACTTGAGAGTTTATAAGTCTGTCTCCAGAGAGAGAAAGAAGTCCTGTTGCTTCTTCTTTAAAACATTTACAACAACCTCGTTTATGAGCAGTTTAGATTTATTATTCTTCATTGATTGTCTCATTCTGTTGGAGGACGTTCTAGCCATAAAGGAGGAGGCCCATGGCATCAATCATGACGTATCAAAGATCTGTCAAGTCGATGGCTCTTTTTGAACTCTGCTATTTCAGAAAGGCATAGCTGAGTATTATAGGCAGGAGTTTGACATTTTCTAGATGAAAATCAATTTTCTTTTATGTGTTGCTGAACTGAAGCGCTGTTATGATTTCATGAGCAATGGCTTAGATGTTGGGGGTAACAAAACAAGATTTTGATAAAATTGTCAATGCATAGCATCTGCAAAGTACTTATAAAAGAAATGATTCATCTGTCTTTCTATCATTTATCTAAACAGCTATCTCTCTCTCTCTCTCTCTCTCTCTCTCTCTCTCTCTCTATCTATCTATCTATCTCTATCTCTCTATCTATCTATAGTTGTTGTTTAAGAGTTTTAACTAGGATGATGTGACTGGGGCTTTGCTCCCTTTAGCAGTGGAGAATCAATGAACTTAGCAATAATGAACATTTCCACCAGAGGTGAATTATAGACCTATGACTCCATCATACTTGGAATACTCTAGAAGTGAAGATACTTTCTGCATAGAAAAGTTGCACTTTATGTAGCTTATAACTTTGAGGGTTGTCTGATACCCTCAGAGTATATCACAACTGATCATACAACTAGAATATAGCTGAATGTTTTTAGACATAGAGCTCAAGTCTTTTGATCCTAAGTTTGGTATCTTCTTCTTTATGTTTTACTGTATAAAATTACTAGGTAGCAAGATAAATTAATCCACATAGAAAACAAACACATGCTTTTTTCCTGCCAACTCGAGTCAATAATTCTGAAGTCTCTCCTAACCTGTGTGATGCTACAGACTTTCTTCTGCAACTGAATTTATCTTTTAAAAAATAACCAAAGTATCTCTCTTAGATACCCTTCCGCATGCTTTGTGAACAATGCTTTGGAAGGCAAAATTAAGATCAATAATTAGATTATTTTAATGAAATTAATAAAATAATATGAGAGATTAGATGAGTTCTACTCAATATAATTATATTTGAAATTAACATTAAAGTTCTCAGCTGGGAAATTAAATAAAAAATCTACAGAATCTAAACTTTTAGTGGACAAAAGCAGTGACTGAATTGGGAATCTTGTTGAGCATCCTTATTATTTTATATAAGATGCAGTTATCTTATTTCCCTCAAATTTAAATTAAAATATTTAAGAATTAAAAAAAAAAAACTGCAGCCTGCCATAGAGGAAAGTTTAGATATAAAATTTTAAAAGTGAAAATAAATATTATTTATGAAATTCTTACAGTGTATCAAGCATTGTACTAATCTCTGGGATGCATTCATTCATACATCCTTCTTTTCTCATTCTGTGTCCTTTGTTTCTGAGATAGCCAAGCAGTAGATATTTAAACTGTCCCTGTGTCCACATATCATGGTAAATGATGTTCTTTCTCCAGATTTCATAGTATCATCAAAATATCCCATATAATTTTTATTGTTCATTGAAAGATACAAGCAAGTACTTAAATGATTTCATGAATGAGATCACAGATACAGGAAATGAACAATTATTTGAAAATATATTTGATGCCTTGATATTTTCAGCAACTGATACTATGATAGTGACAATGTTTTCCATTCTTTTTCAAATAACTATACTCAAATAGTCAATATGAATAAATGTGTGTATAATTATACAGTGGAATGATATTACAACATAATAGTGCAATTAAAGATAATTAGTAGCAATTTGGCCTACTTGAGAGAAAGTTTGACCTGTTTGAATCCACCTCCCTCTGACACTGAATGATGACTTTTTAAAAAAGTCACTGAATCTCCTATAGGGATAGTTTTCACACCTTTAGAATGGGAATAAATATTCTTGTACTATCTACCTCACAATTTTCTTGTGAGAAGAAAATGGCAAGCATTTATTTTTATATATTCTGCACCATTTAGCTAAGACAATAAAGGAAATATTTATTAAGCACTTACTGTGCTAAAAAGTGATTATATAAAGAAATGGCTATATAAATTGTCCTCAGACAACTTACAATTTAAAGGGGAGGAAGGTAAAGATTCAAATTGTGTCTGTGTACATGTATATATATATATATGTATATATATATATATACATATATATATATATATATATATGTATATATATATATACACATATATATATGTATATATATATATATACATATATATATGTATATATATATATATGTATATATATATATAAATACACACATGCACAATTGTGATATCCAGAGTAAATTGGACACAATGTACTTATGCTTTAGAAAGAAGTCATTTGAGCATAGGAATCCAAGAGATAGATATGAGAAGGGAGAAAATAGCAGTCCTTAGGTACAACCTCAAAGGAGGCACAGAGTCAGCAGTGGAATTGGTATACAAAAAACATTAAGCACATAAATGTTGCTTGAATATAGTGTATGTGGAGGGGAAGAAAGTCTAAGTAAACTAGAACTGTGGAAAAGAGACAACTCTTGCATAGTAACCAACCACTCTCAAATATTACTCAAAGGAAATATTCTTTAAAAAATAAAGTATTTTATTTTTCAATTATTAACAATATTCATATTAGAACAAATATATTTGGTCTGTGTCAAAATGTGCCTTTTAAGGCAGATTTCCTGATCTTCAGTACAGTGTGGTTTTCCAGAGTCTAGGGAAGTGGAGGAATCTTCCAGGATGAGAAAATTGCTAGGATGTTAGAGAAATAAAACCTTGCTAGTGAGAATAATGCAGAGAGAAATGATAGCATCCTGATTTGACCTAATCTGGATGTCTTCTTGGATGAACTGAGCAATTAAAGAAAGCAACCCTATATAGCTATGGGGAGCTCTTATATGATAAGAATGCTGGTGGACAATGAAGGAGATGGCATCCTTAAAAATAAGGAAGGCTTCTTGGGAGGAGGGGAGAAAATATAAGGGTAAAAAATCAGGAACAGAACATAGAAAAGAACAAAGAATGAGAAAATGTAGGACAAGAAGGGGTTAGGTGATTTTTCCAGCACCAAATATGTAACTGGAGACATAGGTTTCAATTTGAAGCAAACGGTTTTTGACTCAAGACATAACCTGTATCCACAAATCTCTACAACTTGTTTGAATAATCTTGCCATCTTTGTCTTCATTACCCACTTCATTGTTAATTGAATAAGAGTTTTTTTGTAAGTTATGTAATTATAAAGGATTGATGGAAGGAAATTTAATATTACTATTAAGTGACTTGTATTGTTTTAATAAGCGCATATCAAGTCTCTTTTATGTGCTAAACACCATGCTAATTTCTTTACACGAATTATTCCATTTGATCCACACAACATTGAAAGGTAGATTCTATTATTGTTATTATTATGTATGTGGGAATTGAAGTATACAAATGCCTTATCTAGGAATACTTGTCTAGTAAATGTCTGAGATTGTGGTTATTATTGCTGCTCCTGCAATTCATTTTGTTGTTGGATGTGGAGGGTTAGAGTATTGCCTATAAAGGCCATACATTTGATTTCATGACTGCATTGATCACCCTGTTTCCAAGGATCCTCCACTGTGCTTGTTAACAATTGAACAGAAATTCTGTATTAGAGAGTTTCCTGAGCCACTGAAAGACAATTATTTATATCCACTTACTCAACTTCTATGTTTATGATTTAATTATTTTCAGTCACATCCAACTCTCCATGATACCATTTAGCATTTCCCTGGCAGAAATATTGGAATGATTTGCTATTTCTTTCTCCAGATCTTTTTTTATGGATGAGAAAAATGAGACAGACAGGTTTAAAGGACTTACTCAGGGTCACATAGCTAGGGAGTGTTTGAGGTCAGATTTGAAGTAAGAAAATGCGACTTCCTAATCCGGACCTGACACTGCCCATACTTAGGAGACATGATTACAATTCCTGACTTATTGGTTGTCTTTCTTCCTTAATCTGCTGCCACTCAGAACCATTTTAAGACATATGAATTATGTAAAATATATTTCATGTTATCATCTTCCTACTGGAATGTACAGTCTATGGTAATGACTTCTTCAATATTCTGAGTCTTCCATGTTAGAAATTATTCCTTATATTCATTTGTTTTTTGTCTGCATTTTTCATACCTTTCAAGGAAAACAGAATTACTTAAAGGATATAACTGAGACAGGCTGTGCCTTGTTTTAAGGTAAATTCTGCAGCTCAAGAGTGTGGGTATCAGAGAATGATGAGAAAATATAGAAAGCTTGCTCTGCACTGAACAGGCTTATAATTGTGCAATCTATCATGTTAATGTACCTGAAGCTGAGTAGCCTTGGCTGCATTTTAAATGAATTAAATAATTGAAACCTAAGATCATAGATCCTCCATGCAAGTACATTTGCTGCTGTTTTTATAGTAATTATCAGCATCACTCAGACAATTACCCCCCTAACGTATTTATGGAGTGTGTACTAACTTCTATGTTAAGAAGGCTCTAAATAGCCCTGACATCTTGGTCCACGGTAATTTTCTTCCTATCTCGCTTGTCCCTAATGTCTGCAGAAGTGGAAAATTAAACCGTTAGTCATAATACATAACCTCAGAATTCATTCTTCAGCTATTTGAGGAAAACATTCAACATAAGTTATGTAAGTGGAATCTCTAGCAAAGAAAACGAGGGTCTCCACCACTTTTTAGTCTTTGCCTTAGAGGCAGGTGAGTGTAATGGCAAAAGGATGTAGAGTCAGAAAAGTTTTTTTTTTAGATGCTTTAATCTATCACTTACTACCAATGCATTCTGGGACACTGGGTTAACCTCTCTAGGCCTCATTTATTTGATCTATGAAATAAATGTTAAACTTTCCTTATGGAGTCCCTTCTAATCTAGACTCTTTTCTTACCTTCAAGCATTAAGGAAATACATGGACCATCTAAATTTTTTTTCCCCTCAAAAAGAAACTGAGACTTATAGAGACACCTTGACCCAAGACCATATTGAGAAATGACAAATTTGGAGTCTGACTTCATGTTCTCTGACAGAAAATCCATCACTTTTCCTACTATGCTGAATTTTAATAGATATACTCTTTACATAAGTTTAGGAGATTTGATTATTAAGGAAATCATTTGATAATTAAAGAAAATTAAAGACATCAAATTGTCTTTCACACAAATTAAAAATCTTTTAAAGTAACAACTATTTTCAGATTTAGAAAATTAAGTGACTTGCATTGTTTTAAAACCGTTAATATGTGCCTAATTTAATAAATGTAGGGGTGACCTCCAGAAGAATTTGCATAAAAGAAACAATCTATTTCACATTATTCTTTGAAAGTTTTTTTTGAAGCATCAATGATATAGCTGACATTGCAAAATCCTAACATCCAATTAATTTAAAAGTACAAAATCTTTTCTATATTCTTTCCTTAAGATGGAAATACAATTTATCTTTGATATTGAGATACAAGAAACATTTTCCCCATTGGCAGATAGGATCTCAGAGAGGCAGAAATGAATTTGACTACATCACACCTCAGAATTTCAGCCTCTAAATTACCAAATTCCATGAACAAGTATTTTTGACAACTTTTTTCTCAGCTTGGGAAAGTGAGGAAGGAATAGCAGGCAAGTATGGGGATACAAGATGAATGCTCCAGGAAGTACTTTGAAACAGGAAAATTTTGAGTATTTTATAGGTAATAGATAACTCAAAAAGTAGATTTTTGAACCAGAGCACATTTCCTACATTGAAATACTAAGAAAACACTAAGATGACTTACATTCTCTTCTCTTACTTTTACTGACTCCTGCTTAATTAAGAAAGTACTTGGTTATATAAGTCCCTAGCACAGTACCTGTTACATTATTCATTCTATATAAATACTAGCCATTAACTAGCATAAGAAATAATAATATAAAAATACTGGCAGAACTTTGTAGATATGGAATATCAAGAGAAGTGATAAATTACAAAATTGTGCAATATTTAGAATTACTATAATAAAAAAATTAGAGAAATGAAAGTTTGTATGATTTCAAAATGTACACCAGGTTTTTCTGACTATCAAGGAAAAGAAGGCCAAAAGAGGAGTTAAAGAAAACAATATTTCTTTAACTAGAACATTCAGAAAGACATATAATTTATACTTGTGCTTGGAAATGAAGAAAAGCCAAGATTCTGAAATTGTCAATAGTCTTATTATTGACATGGTATTTGGGTTGTGAGTGTGTGTGGATATGGATCAAATAAAAAATAAAAACCATTTTAATCCAGTAGCAGGGTATCTATCTTGCCCCTTAAAATTAATAAAGTCTTTAGGATTGCTGGTAAAAGTAATGGTAGTGGAGTCCAAGCTTCAGCAGGCACTTACAAGCTAGTAGGTCTCTGTATATAATTCCTGTTCTGATCAAGCTATTTGTTGCATGAGGAGCAAACTATCTGACTTCAAAGACATTTATGTTCATCTCAGCTGAGAGCATATGAATTTCCGCCCCATTTGTTCTTGAAAACCATAACTGAGGCATTCTGGGGTCCCATCCGTAGCAAGGAATGGAGAACCCATGTTGATGGAATTACTAATCCATCACTTCAAATACTATGCAATTATTTTTACTTCTATTGAGATATTGTGAAATTATTAATTATTATCAGCAAATGTTTATTAGCATGCCTATTTTATATAACTGTATACCTGGGATTATGTAAAAAATTTCTTGGGTGAAAAAGGTCATGAGAGGAAAACAGTTTAAGATATCTTGATATAAGAAACACTAAAAGCCTCAAATATAATGAGGCTTTACACTACCCTGTGGTGAATTTTGGGTTCATTGAGCCAAATAAATGACTTCAAGGTTTTACCTCAATCCAGCTAAGTATTAGTTAGTGATCATCAGCCTACATAAATGTGGTTCATTAAGAAATAAAAAAGATCACAGAGATGAGAAATAAACAGATAAGAAATGGCTCACCATTTTAACTGAACCAAGTAGAACATGTAACTAAATGTGTTTTTTTTTATTTTCTTTTCACTTCTGTTGATTATTAGCGTAATAGTATAAATTAAAAAAAAAAAAAAAAAAAAAAAACTTCTTAGGTCTGAAATCCAATGTCCATAACTTTAGATTCATGGAGATGCTTCTTAAACTTCTTAGTCATTGAATTAAATAGATATCCATGGATTTGAAAAATATAATATATTTTTAAAATAATTTCAAAATATCAAATGTCAAAATAAATATATGCATTTATTTGTGTTTATGATTTGTTACCATTTTTGTTGTTCAACCTTTTCATTTTATCATTTTTAAAACTCTCTTAGTCTAATCTTTAAACAGAAAGGTGCTCTATTGGTTCAGATTTGTAACTTTTTTTCTGTTTTCTTTTTTTTATTTTAGTAATTTTATTTTTAATACACATTGCTTTATGAACTTCTCAGTTATTTGTAGTGAGTCTTTTGAATCACTGAGAAAATTACCAATCACTGATATTTTTGGACCATTTAGTAAGTGTTCAGCAAGCATAGTATTATGCTCTAAAAATTCAAAGAAAAAGTAAAAATATTTTCTGCTTTCAATAAAACTATATATTTATATTTTACTCTGTTCTTAATGAATACCAAATGTAATTATTTATATGTACAAAGTATATTTTACAAGATTGTACAGAAAGCTAAATCTCTGTTGTGAACACTTTTTTAAAAAGTATGTATAAACAATTAAACATCTTATTTTTTTTAAGGTAATGGAAAGAGTTAAATGATTTTTCTTTGATAAAATAGCAATTACAGGGCAGAAGTAGTAGTTAGCCCAATTCTTTCTAACTCCAAGCCTGCATTTTTATTTACTATGCTAAATTGACTTTGCATATGGTCCTACATGTAGAAAGTTTGTGTGTGTGTATATATATATATTAATATATATATATATATATATATATATATTAATATATATATACATATTTATATATATAATATATATATATTTATATGTATGTGTACATATACATATATATGTATGAATGTGTGTATATTACATATACATACATATGTATGTATGTGTGTAGATAGAATCCCTCAGGTTTAGAATATTCAATTAATCTTGAATCAATATAATTTAGGAGGTTGTATCAAGATGGAAGAGGAAAGGCAAAGATGTCCCTGAGTTCTCCATTAACCTTTCCAATATCTTAAAATAATGACTTTAAGAACTTTGAGAATGGCCAAGCCCACTAAATGATAGAGTCAAACAATTTCCAAAGCCAAGACAATGTAGAAGGTTAGCAGAAAAGCTGTATCACACGAGGGTGAGAATGGAGCATACACCAGCCCCGGACTGAATCAACACAGGCCCAAGCCCAGCAAACCAAGACCAGATCTTGGGAACTATTGAGTTAGTAATGGCATCTCCTGCTTCTAGAGTTCTCAGCCCCCTCAGGTAAAGGAGTGGAACAACTGATCAGAAAGAGATTACAAGAGTCTCTTAGCTAACATTTAGACAGGACTCTCTTTTGTATATACTAGGATCCAGGATACAGTCCTGGGTAGCAGTTCTAGGGCAAGGAGGAGCACAAGCACAAGCATAGACCACCACAGCTTGTGGCCAAAGGGAAGTGAAGAGCCTCTTCAAAATGGGAGGGCAGGAAAGAGTGGTTGTAGTCACTGGTATATCAGAACAGAGACCAGGAGAAAAATTAAAAACTACCTTGGAAAATTAAAAATTTACAGGTCCCTATGCATATCTCTTGAAATAGCTGTAGATTACCACTAAGGCATGGAATAGTGAACTCTCCATACTGGAAGCAGAGAGTTAAAAGTAATGAAAATAATTCTGATCATAGAAAGTTACTTTGAGTGACATTTTAAGCAAATTAGAAGAACATAGGATAATTTACCTCTCAGTTCTTTGAAGAAGGAATAAATTTGTGATCAAAGAAGAACTGGAACTCATAATTGAAAACAAATAGATAATTTTGATTATATTAAGCTAAAAAGTTTTTGTATAAACAAAACTAATGCAGGCAAGATTAGAAGGGAAGCAATAAATTGGGGAAACATTTTTCCATTTAAAGGTTCTAATAAAAGCCTCATTTCTAGCAGAGAATTGACTCAAATTATAAGAATTCAAACCATTCTACAATTACCAAATTGTCAAAGGATATGAACAGACAAGACTCAGATGAAAAAATTAAAACCATTTTTAGTCATATGAAAAGGTGCTCTAAATCACTCTTGATCAGAACAATCCAAATTAAGACAACTCTAATATACTACTACTTAACTTTCAAATTGGCTATGACAGGAATAGATAATGACAAATTTTGTACAGAATGTGGGAAAACTGGGACGCTAATGCATTGTTGATGCAATTGTGAATGGATCCAGCCATTTCGTACAGCAATTTATAACTATGCTCAGAAAATTATCAATTGGTGCATACCCTTTGATCGAACATTGTTTCTACTGATCCTATATCCTAAAGAGATTTTAAAGGAGGGAAAGGCATCTACATTTGCAAAACTGTTTTTGGCTGCCCTTTTTATAGAGGCAAGAAACTGGAAACTGAGTGGATGGCCCATCCATTGTAGAATGGCTGAATAAGTTATGGTATATGAATGTTATGGAATATTACTGTTTTATAAGAAATGATCAGTAGGATGATTTTAGAAAGGCCTGGAGAGATTTACATGAACTGATGCTAAGTGAAATGAGAAGAACCAGGAGCTTATTGCACAGGACAACAGCAAGATTATATCACAATCAATTCTGATGAATGTGGCTCTTTCCAACAATGAGATGATTCAGGCCATTTCCAATGATCTTGTGATGAAGAGAGCCATTTGTACCCAGAAAAAGGACTGTGTATGGATCACAACATAAGATTCTCATCTTTGTTGTTGTTTGTTTGCATTTTGCTTTCCTATTCATTTTCTTTCCTTTTTTATCTGTTTTTTTTTCTTTTGCAGCAAAATAATTGCATAAATGCATTTACATATATTGGATTAACATATATTTTGATATGTATAATGTGTATTGGATTGTTTGCCATCTAGGGGAGGGGTTGAGGGGAAAAGGTGACAATCTGAAGCACAAGGCTATGCAAGGGTCAATGCTGAAAAATTATCTGTGCATATGTTTTGAAAATAAAAAACTTTAATTAAAAAAAGAAAATTACTTTGGTGACAAGGAAAATCAAATTATACATTCAGAAGAAGATAACAGAGTCAAACTCTCTATACCAAGTGCCTCCAAGAAAAAAAATGGGAATTTGTCTCAGTCTATGGAGTAGCTCAAAAAGGATTTTAAAAATTAATTAACAAAGACAGGAAAAAAATGGAAAGAAAAATGAGAATGATGCAAGAAAATCATGAAAAATGAGTCAACCCATATTCAAAAATACTGAAGAAAATAATGCATTAAATAAAAACTAAACATTTTTTTAAAAGTATGCTTAAATTTGTATTCAGACACCATAAGTTCTTTCTCTGTGATAGATAACCTTTTTTTCTTCTAAGTCCTTTAAAGTTGTTGTGAATTATAGTATTTTTATTCACAACTAATCAGTTTATAATATTACTATTAATTTGTATATGATATTTATCACTGTATCAACTCATGAAAATATTTTCATTTTTTTGAGCATTATGTTTATAGCATAATTGTATCCCATCATAATCATATACCATAATTTGTTCATTATAAAATTCATAGCCATTCCCTCTATTTTCAGTTCCTTACACTCAGAAAAAGAGCTCCTATAAAATATTTCCCCCTATAAGTCCTTTTCTCTTTTTAAAAATCTTTTTTTGGGATATAGACTTTGTAGAGGTAATGCTAAATCAAAGGGCAAACATGGTTGCACAGTCCTTTTTTAAAAATTTTTCTTGAGGTTATCATTATTATTAATCTATATTTTCTTTCACAACATGAATATTATAGAAATGTTTTGCACGACTACATTTATATAAACTACAATACGTTGCTTCCCTTATCAAAGGGGGAACAGGAGAGGGAAAAGGATAGAAGATTTGGAACTTAATGTTTTAAAAATGCTAATATTTGTTTTTTTACATATAATTGGGGGGGGTAAAATACAAAAAGATTTTTGTATCCAGTTCTGAGGGCAAGATAATGCATCTAGTAATTTAAGGAGACAGATGATTGTACTTCTCAGCGTAACTATAGTCCAAGACATAGAAGAAGAATAAAACCCTGGATGGTGTTAAGAATGTATAGCCTAATAAGAATAGAAAAGTATATTTCAAGGTTGTTGTCGAGGTCAACATATGTGGAGAAATGATTTTACTGCTAGATAGTGAAAGTAAACAATATCATGGTTATAGGATTCTGACTGCTTAAGCCTTCCTTTGTTCTTACTTATGAGAAATACCTTGGTACTTAAACAGGAAGGGAAAAATAAAAGTATAGTAGCAATCCATAGTGTCAGGATGAGCCTCTTCCCTAATGGCTTTCTTCATACCATGAAATTTCACAGCTGGTCCCTGGTTTGGATCTTGCCTTTTCATTTTCTTGTATGGTAATTAAATAAATGTTCTGCATATACTTTTAAACACCACAGAATGTTATCCATTAAGATTATTGCTATTACTGTTATAATACTACTACTGTGGGATCCTGATTTTTTTTCTCTATTCATCTCACCTCTTCCTGCTAAGAAAATTCTTGACACAATAAACCAGACTCACAATCAAGATAATATGAGATATGGGTTGATTTTCACATCTCAAATTTGATTTATCTCCATGGGAATCAGTTTCATACATTCATTGAATTAGTGTTGTGATAGGCAATTGCTTTAGATTCCAAATTGAAGAGAAGCTATTGGTTTATTCTGGGCCAAGATGGCGGAGAGGAAACACACTACTCAGTGAACGTCCTCACTCCCTCACAACCAATTAGATAAATTAAGTCTCAAAATTAGCTCAGAACTGATAGATACCACAAGGACTGGAAGCACGACTTACCAGCTGAAGAGAATCTGGAGTTTCAACAGGAAAGGTCAGTTCTCAGGGGAGGAATAAGAAAGACCAGCACAGACGGTGGGGTAGGGGCACACTGCGACCATTGCGCTGGGAGGGGCTCTGGGATCAGAGAAGCCACTGAGGTAAAGGAATCTGGCACAGGCTGTTAGCTCTTCTCTGCTAATTATTTAGCAGCTCAGAAGAGAAAGCCAAAATATTTTAAAACTCAGATTAGATTTTCCCCGGACCCTGGGGGTGACTCAGCTGACTTGGCACCAGGGGGTGTGGCCTCAGCTACCTCCTGAGAATAGTTAAGAGACTGACAAGTGGGTGGATACGGCCCAGGGCAACACACACGGCCTAGCTTAGCTGGAGGGAGTGGAACTCAGCTCCAGGAAGTCCCAGAGAAGCAGAACCTTTGAACTGGGGACCGCGGTTTCTGGCAGACACTTCCAGTTTGAGAGCAGGGGCTTCCCACGTCACCTGCTGCAGACACCCACTCCCCACCCGGACACATAGGCTGGGCTTCTTGCTGTCTTCACTATTCTACGCCCTGGAAGCACAGTAGTGCTAATCACCTCTGAGGCACTTCCAGGGAGGGGGTGGGGAACTCTCTCCCAGAGCTCTCTCTTAGCTCAGGCTCAGGAGCCGCTGCATCCATCCGGTCTGGGAGGAAGCTGGTAAAGAAGTAAATAATTTCCTACCCCAGAGACAGACCCCAAAAGATTTTTTTTAAGTATGAGCAAAAAAGCTAGAAAAACTATAGATTCCTTCTATACAGAGAAAGAGCGGGTGTCCAACCCCGAGGAAGTTGACAGCAGAGAATCAGATAACAACCTAAAGGGGAACGATCCCTGCCCCCCATCACATAACTCTCTCCTAGAAGAAGCTCTTAAGAAATTGAGGGAGATCGAAGAAAAATGGGGAAAAGAAAGGGAAGCTATGATAGAGAATAACAACGTCCTGAAATTGGAGTTGGAAAAAATAAAGAATTCACAGGAGATGCAGGGAAACAAAATTAGTGAATTAGAAAAGGTTAAAAAAACACAGGAAAGTAGGATTTCTGAATTGGAAAAGATAAAAAAGTCTCAAGAAAATAGAATTTCTGAATTGGAAAAAGAAAATAATTCTCAAAAAAAAAAAAAATTAGGGAAATGGAAAAAAACTCAATAGAGCAAAATAATTCATTTAAAAACGAAATTGGGCATTTACAAAAAGAACTAAAAACTGTGAAAGAAGAAAATAACTCCTTAAAAGTCAGGATGGAACAAATAGAAATGAATGATTCACAGAGAACCCAAGAATCAGTCAAACAAAACAAAAAAAAATGAGAAGCTGGAGAACAACGTCAAATACTTACTGGGAAAATCTATAGACCTGGAAAATAGATCTAGGAGAGATAATCTGCGGATTATTGGACTTCCAGAAAACTATGACCAAAAAAAGAGCCTAGATTCTATTTTACAGGAAATTATCAAAGAGAACTGTCCAGAGATAATAGAAACAGAAGGGAAAGTAGATGTGGAAAGAATTCATCGAACTCCTTCTGAAATAGACCCTAAAAAAAGAACACCACGGAATATTGTGGCTAAGCTGCAGAATTACCACACAAAGGAGAAAATCCTGCAAGCAGCTAGAAAAAAACAATTTAAATACCAAGGTGCCACAATAAGGGTCACCCAAGATCTGGCTGCCTCCACATTAAAAGGTAGAAGGGCCTGGAACCTGATATTCCGAAAGGCAAAAGATCAAGGACTGCAACCAAGAATGAACTACCCAGCTAAGTTTAGCATCTTTTTCCATGGAAGAAGATGGTCATTCAATGAAACAGAGGAATTCTATATGTTTCTAAGAAAAAAACCAGACTTAAACAAAAAATTTGATCTACATCCACAAGACTGAAGAGAAACAGAAAAAGGTACACAGAACCCTTGAGAACTGTAACTCTGTTGTGGGTATATAAAAAATACTCAAGGATAATTTGATTTTACTGATATAAAAGAAAAAAAGGGGGGTGTGGTTTATTCTGGGCCATGGATGCCCAATACCAATGATATCTTTTGTGTCCTTTCTTTCTATAAGTCAGTTATAGCTTCCATTATTTGATAGAGAATATATCTTAGAATTAAGAATCAATTGTTCTTCAAGAAATAACTGTCAGACTTACATGAACTGATACTGAGTGAAATGAGCAGGACAAGGAGATCATTATATACTTCAACAACAATACAATATGATGATCAATTCTGATGGATGTGGCCTTCTTCAACAATGAGTTGAACCAAATCAGTTCCAATAGAGCAGTAATGAACTGAACCAGCTACACCCAGCGAAAGAACTCTGGGAGATGACTATGAACCAGTACATAGATTTCCCAATCCCTCTATTTTTGTCCACCTGCATTTTTGATTTCCTTCACAAGCTAATTGTACGCTATTTCAAAGTCCGATTCTTTTTGTACAGCAAAATAACAGTATGGACATGTATACATATATTGTATTTAATTTATACTTTAACATATTATGTAACATGTATTGGTCAACCTGCCATTGGCGGAGGGAGGAGGGAAGGAGGGAGAAAAATTGGAACTAAAGGCTTGGCGATTGTCAGTGCTGTAAAATTACCCATGCATATATCTGGTAAATAAAAAGCTATAACTTAAAAAAATAATAATAATAAAAGAAATAACTCTCAGTAATGTCTGATCTGATCTTGTTTTTGATACAAGCTGTCTGTGTAACCCAAGAGATCTCATATTTATTCTTAGTACCTAGAGCAGTTAATTATATACATACAGATATTTACATTTATAGTCACAAAAACCAGTAGAATCTTTAAGCTATTAAAGATTATTTATGTATATATGTCTTGACAATATTTTAGTATATACATAAATATGTGTATGTGTGTATATATAACTAGAAATACAGAACTAAAATTTCAGATATAAATATATGAATATATTTATGTTCAAACATATATACTGATCATTAACTGTACTCAAATATGAATGGGTATCTCTCTAGTCTTATATGCTATTATGTATGTGTTTAAAATATTTTTTTTCTGAAGAAGATTTTCCTAGGTTATTAGATAACGCTCAAGAAATTTAGAGTACCAAAGAGATCTTAAAGAAGGGAAAGTGTGGGGGGGGGGGCATCCAGGTGGTGCAGTGGATAGAGCACCAACCTTGAATTCAGGAGGACCTGAGTTTAAATCTGGTCTCAGACACTTAACACTTCCTAGCTGTGTGACCCTGGGCAAGTCACTTAACCCCAGCCTCAGAAAAAAAAAAAAAAAAAAAAAAAAAAAGGGAAAGAGGCCCACATGTACAAAAATGTTTGTGGCAGCCCTCTTTGTAGTGGCTAGAAATTAGAAATTGAGTGGATGTCCATCTATTGGAGAATGGCTAATTAAATTGTGGTATATGAATGTTATGGAATATTATTTGTCTTTAAGAAATGACCAGCAGGATGATTTCAGAAAGGCCTGGAGAGACCGACAGGAACTCATGCTGAGTGAAACGAGCAGGACCAGATCATTATATACTTCAACAACAATACTATATGATGATCAATTCTGATGGATGTTGCTCTCTTCAACAATGAGATGAACCAAATCAGTTCCATTTGTTCAATAATGAAGAGAACCAGCTGCACTCAATAAAAGAACTCTGGGAAATGAGTGTGAACCACTACATAGCATTCCCAATCCCTCTGTTTTTGTCTGCATTTTTCTTTCTTTCTTATTATTTCAAAGTCTGATTCTTCTTGTGCAGCAAAATAACTGTATGCATATGTGTACTTATATTGTATTTAACATATACTTTAACATATTTAACATGTATTGGTCTACCTGACTTCTGTGAGAGGGGGTGAAGGGAAGGAGAAGAAAAGTTAAAACAGAAGGTTTTACAAGAATCAATGCTGAAAAATTACCCATGCATATATCTTGTAAATAAATAAATATATATATATATATATATATATATATATATATATATATATATATATATATATATATATATATATATATATATATATATATATATATATATATATATATATATATATATATATATATATATATAATAAAAAAAGAAAATAGATTCAGTGTGCTCTGCTCACCCTTCCAAAAAGTTAAATATCTCCTCTCAAATTATAATGAGTGATTGCTAAAATATTTTGGAAGTGCTTGCTGTGTAGCAGGTACTATGGTAAACATGGGAAATATGAAAATAATGAGGAACGGAGGCCTTGACTAAAGATGCCTATATGCTAATGGGGCAGGGCACAATATATAAATAAAAACTCTCTAGATGGCATGATTTATCAGTCACTGATAGATGACATGAAGACCAATCTAGACAAGATAAAGTGGAAGCTCACCTTTAAACCAATTGCTCTCAATTGCTTATTTATATCACTCCTCAATAGAAACATTCTACACCAATGGCAAACCAGATATAATTCCATAATTCTCCTCTACAGCCCCCTCCAATTGATATTTTTAAATTTAAAAAAAAAATCACTTTCTTATTTTTTTTTTTCTTGCCAACAAGATGACTCAGAGAACAGAGCATGGGATCTAGAGTCAGGGAGACCTGAGTTAAAATCCAGTTTCAAAAATTTAGTGTATGATCCTTAAAAAAATTACTTTCATTTTGTTTGTTTCCTCATCTGTAAAGCAAGAACAATGATAGTATTATAATTCACAAGGTTCTTATGAGGATTAAAGGAGATAATAATTGTTAAGTGTTCTGCATAGTACATGGCTACATATTAAGTGCTATAAAATGTTAGTTGTTATTATTAAGTATTATTAAAATTGGGCAATAACATTCCTTCCCTAGTATTGGAAGCAAAGTAGATGATCAATCGATTGGGTAATGGTCAAGTAAATTGTAAGACATGAATGTCAGGAAAAGTGACAGTGCTGCAGAAAATAATAATTATAAAATGTAGAAGTCAAATACTTCATAGACAACATGTTATTGCTTCTTCATATTGTTACATCCCTTTTAGAATTTTGGTGATTTCCTGGACACACACAAGATGATATTATTGTGGTCTTTTGACTTTTCATCAATACTATAGAAGATCACACTATCTGAATTAACAAAAGGAAATTCGCTATTGAAGAATAAATTCCTTATAACTTTTTCCTTCATATAAACAATGATAGTGATGTTATCACTTGAAGCCCAGCAAGAATTCTTAGAAACTTATTTTGATAGTCTATTATTCCAGAATTAAGAAAGTGAAAATATTTAATTTGAGTTGACTCTTAGAATTATAATTGAAAATTAAATTATTCACTTTCCCCATTTCTAGATAGCCTTTTGTAAGTACTACATAGTACTAAGAAATTTAGAAAGGAAATAGGTTGAATTTATCTATTATTTTAGCCAATTTCTTGGAAAGAAATCTTAGGTAAATGTAGCTGGGGGCTCTGGAT